>NW_012116555.1:3857595-3864663 GCF_000951035.1 Colobus angolensis palliatus
GGATTACAAGAGTGAGTCACCGCGCCCGGCCTGCTATGCTTGCATATATTTAAACAAAATTTAAAAGGAATAATCTGGAAGATTAGATAAAATCTTGAAGAATTATTGGGTGCATTTCCAGGCAATAGTGTTTTTTTTTCGTAGTCAGTGCCCTAAAAACGTAAGCTTGAAAAATTTATAAAATTATGACTCTGAGGAAAGTACCAACAAAGGTGAGATAGACTAAAGTGAAGCTAGGAAAGACAAAAATATAAAAGCCAGATAATGATATGGTGGGAGTATTGCTCCTAGAAGGAATAATCCAATGCAGGAATGTGGTAGACAGTATTTGTTTTAGCAACAGATAATTTGGACAAACTCAGAACTCACTATTGGACAATCTAAAGGGCAAAATACAAAGGAGCATATTTTTAGGAATCTCTGGCAGACAGAACATGGAAAGAAAAAGGAAAAAAGACCCAGAAAGAACTGGGCCACAAATAGGAAAGGAAACTTATAAAATACATTGAACAAATAAAAATTTTTCTTAATCTTCCTGAAAGGATTAGAAGGCTAGCAGAGGAAAATAAATCTGCATTTTTCTCAATTGGCTATAATTTTGGGAGAGAAGGAAGGATGTTATTGGACTTCTAAAATACCCAAAATGACCACAAATCTCAGATGGGTCATCAACTCTGCCAGATAATCCCAACATGCAGAAAAAACAGCCTGGATTCATTCCTTAGCACTTCCCCAGAACATCCCTCTAGATTTTTCTCTTTCTCTTCAGCATAGTCTTCCTTTTTTCTCTCTCTCTCTCTCTTCTGGGTGATTCCTAGCACCATATAAATATGACTTTTTAAAAAACTACTGGAAAACAAAACTTAAAATGACTTAAAACTGTAATGGCTTAAAAAAAATCATTTTAAAAAAAAAACTATTTCCACAATTACCACCTTGATTCTTGGTTCCTCTTCATAGCAAAACTTCAGGAGCAAGTTTTCACTCATTGTTTTGTTGTTTTTTGTTTTGTTTTGCTTTGTTTTTCATTTCTGCCTCCTGTTCTCTACTCAACCCACTTTCATACAGCTTTGTCCTCACTGAACCACTGAAATGATTTTCATCAAGGCCATAAATGACTGACATCTAAACAGTGAGATTATTGGACATAGTGATCACTCCATGATGCTAGAAAATCTTGCTTTTCTAGACTTCTGTGACCCACACTCACCTGATTTTCTTCCTACCTCAGTGGTTGCTTTTCTCAGTCTCCCTTGCTGGCTTGTCCTTTTCTTAAAACTATGAAGTGATGAAGTGACTCAGAACTTTTTCCACAGACCTATTTTATTATCTTCCCTAAGCACGCTCCTCCTAAATAATTTCACCCACTCTATGATTTCAGCACCCCCAATATGATGATGATTTCCAAATTTCTCTCTCCAAGGTGGACTATCTATCTAGTTTAGCAAAATTTTCTTGCTCACCAGTTTCATGTAGATGTCTAATAGAAATCTTAAATTTAACATGGCCAGAACTATTGATTTTACCTTTTCTTCACCTAAACCAAAAGTTCTCCCCTTTTGAACAAATCTTTCCTCATATTAGTAAACCACATCACCTCTCCCTTAGTTATTTGAGAGATGAAACCTAAGTTTCATCCTTTCTTCCCCTTAAACTCTATATCTAATCCATAAATAATTCCTGTCAATTCCTCCATTCAAATATTTTCCCATCTGACTACTTCTCAGCTTCTTAATTGTTATGCCTGACTTCATTTGCCGCCATTGTCTCTCATCTGATGCATCCCCATAATCTCCCTTCTGGCTTTTGACTCCTGAAGTCTTTCTCTCATGCAGCAGCCAAAGAAAATGATCTTTCCAAAATGTGTTTTTCATCACACTTAAACAAAACAAATTCTTTAGCATTTCACACAAGTTCTATATGATGTATCACCTTTACATATTTATCCTACTACTCTCTCTCTTGTTCATTGCACCCTGACCAGCCATCCCTTTTTGTTGTTCCTTGATCATGCAAGGCACATTCCCCCTGCAGTTTTTCTGCTTGGAATACTTCTCTTATACATCTTCATGAGTCCGCAGCCCTGTCATCATTCAAATTTCATGCCCCAGCATGCTAGCTGAAGCCTCTCCAACTCCAACCCCACCCACCCTCTACCACACTATCTAGTTTTATCTTCCACAGCCTGTACAATAACTGAGGTTATCTCATTTACATGTTCATTGTTTACCTTCTCCCATTATAATTTAAGCCTCTTTAGAGAAGGAACTGTCTGTTTTGTTCACCCCTGGATTCCCACACCTAAGACAGGACCTGGTATATATCACAGGTGCTCAGCAAAAGTATTTTAACAGATTCACTTATCTTTACACACAGAGCCCAGCACATTATCAGTGCTCAAAAAAATTAACCTGAAATGTCAACAGGATATATACATTTCAGATTCCACTGAAATATATAAGGATATAAGGAGAGCCACATCTGAAAAGAAGCAAAGGCCAAGAAATAGACAATGAAGACAAGTTATCTTTCTCTCTCTCTACCTCCCTCTACACATACTTGTGTGCAGGGTGTACATGCACAACTTCAACCCCAGGGTCCCTCTCTTTCTTAATGACTGTCTTCTTTGAGTAGGGGGGATATATTTGGGCAATAGTTGCAACAAAATTTACCTTACAGTATTTTCTAGAGAGAATCTTTTTTCTAAATGAAGAAAAGTTAGGAGTGGTGTATAGATTCTGGGTTAAATCATCATCCTCATCAAGAAGCACTTCGTGTGTGCCTCACGGTGCTAGGAAACTAACTCCAAAAACAATTTGGCATCATGGGAAGAACATGACTGTGGAAGTAGATCTGAGACTAACAACTCATGATATGTGACTTTGGGCAGATTACTCTGCCTGTATGCATCTCAGGTTCCACATCTTGGTCAAAACAGGGATTTGAATTAAATGACTTCTAAACATCTTTCTAGCTTTACAATTTTGAGATGATAATGTCTTGGATTAATCAGAAACATTTGTAAACATTTTTTCCAGTAAACCATATATTTTTTGTACTGTAATTTTTACCTCCATTATGGCCTTTACCAAACTTCCATTGTAGCAGAACCATTTTATAGCTGCACATCTCTCTTGCTTAACAGACTCTGAATGCCTGGAGGGAAAGGATAAACCTGTTCATCTTTTATCCTTGTTACCCTGTAACCCATTATAGATATTAGATAAGTGCTTACTGGATTAAACTACAAGACTTGAGGAGTTTACAATCTTAAAAGACTATATTATCTGATAAACTTTCTTATTATAGAAATGTAATTTGGAGCATAACCACTGATAAACCAATATAGCAGACAGTTTACTTGTTAATAGGGACAGGGAAAGAACAGGACTCAATACCCCATTTTAAATTCAATATTAAAACAAATTACAGAGGGGGTTGGCCAAGATGGCTGACTGGAAGCAGCTAGTGTGTGCCACTCTCATGGAGAAAAACAGAAGAAGCAAGTAAATACACACCTCCAACTGATGCATCCATGTGCACGCATTGGAATTCACCAAGAAAACAAATTGATCCATTCAGAATGGAGAAAAGCAATGCAGGACAACTACACACCTGGGAGCCACCAGAGCCAGGGGAGCCTGCCCAACCCAGGGAAGGGGTGAGTAAGCGAGCAACCCCAGGGACTCATGCTTCTCCCACAGTCTTTGCAAGCCTCGGGTCACCCTTGTGAACCCTCTTCTCCAGGGCCTTCAGTCTGACACACAGAGCTACACGGAGTCTCAGCAGAGCAGCCACTCAGGCACACGCAAATACCTAAAAACTTTAGATTTCTGGGCTTCCCAGCAAAAGTGGCTGCAGCTCTGGCAAAGCAAGAGGTTAGACCCCTAAATATACCCCTAGGAAAGAGGCTGAATCCAGGGAGCTGAGCAGCAATGGTCTGCAGGCCCCACTTCCACTGCACCTTGCAGGATAAGACCCACTGGCTTAGAATTCCAGTAAGTTTTGGGTAGCAGCTTTGCACCTCCGTAAGATGGAGCTCCCAGAGGGAGGGGCAGTCTTCCATCTTTGCTGTTTCACAGTCTTAGCTGTTGTTGCCTTCAGGCTTTGGAGAGGCCAAGGCAATTAAGGGCTGAGCAGACCTCCAACACAGCACAGCTGCTCTACGGAAATGTGGCCAGACCGCTTTTTTATGCAAGTTCACAATTCTATTCCTCCTCACTGGGCAGAACCTCCCAACCAGGGTCTCCTGTCATCCCAGCCAATGTGTTTGGTCCAGCAACAGGTCCGTACCTCCTTGGGATGGAGCTCTGAGTGGGAGGGGCAGGCCACCATCTTTGCTGTTTCATAGCCTTCACTGTTGATATCTTTAGGTACTGCAAAAGCCGAGGTGACTAGGGACTGGAGCTAACTCCCAGCACACTGCAGCATCCTTATGGAAAAGTAGCCAGACTATCTGTTACATATGTCCCTCATCCCACGTTTCCTTACTGGGTAGGTCCTCCATGCCTGGGCCTCCAGTTACCGCCTGCTGGGGCTATGGAGCAAGTAGAGGCTCTGCAACTCCCTGGGACAGAGCTCCCAGTGGAAGTGATGGGTTGCCATCTTTGCTGTCTTGCAGCCCTCACCCTTGGTATCTCCAAGCTCTGGAGAGAGCAAGGAGACAGGCTCTGGAGACAGGCCCTGGAGAGTCCGTGCGAACCAGGGGCTGAACAGAACTCCGGCACAGAGCACCCACTTCACAGAAAAGTGACCAGACTGTTCTTCACACAGATCCCAGTCCTCATTTTTCCTCACTGGGCAGGGCCACCTGACCTGGGATTTCAGCCCAACCACCCTGCCCCTGCCTGACCACTTCAATCAGAAGCAACTCAGCATTTCTCTGAGGAGAAAATCCCAGAGTCAACCCACAACTTCTTCACCACTGCAGTTGCAGTGGCACAGCCCTAACAGCCCTTGGACTGGGAAAATAACAAAGGGCCTAGTCACCATGTTGGCACCTCCAGAACATCATAACCACTATATGGAAGGGAGTCCAGCCCTTATGCCCTGGAAACCCCACCCCTACTCTTCCCCAAGCAGAGTTCCCGGATTATGACCACAGAACAGTCATCCCACCCATGGCTGAGCATACCCACTGGTAATGACCCTGAGTTTCCCTGGGGAGAGACTCCCAGAGGCATCTGACAACCCTGTGCCCCTGTTACCCTCAGACTAACAAAGGAGCAAAAACCTTAAGTGCTTTATCCACACCTCCAACAAGCAGCAGTCAGCCCAAGGAAAGGAGATCCCCAGTCCATCTCCTATGAATCCCATCCACCCTCCTTGTTCATCACCAGGCAAGGAACCCCCAGCTTGGGCCCACAGCACAGACACCCCATCCTGGGATTACTGTACTAAGCAGTTGCTGACCTGCATCTCTCTGGGGTGAAGCCTTAAGAGACAAGTAAAAGACCCTCAGCCACAAGCACTGCAAAAGTCCTTTCCTCTCTTACCTCCAAGGTAGGGAGAAAACTTAAATCCCAAGACTACCCCAGAGCTGTGGTAGGCAGCCTGGGAGTGCCAAGCTGCAGTCTACAGCCAGTACTCAAGTGGGAGAAGAACCCACACTTCCAGAGAATTGAAAGGAAGCACAACTGCAACTGTAAGGAAATATAGGGGAGGAACACAATGAGCAAGAGCCTACCAACTGATTACTACACTTAAGTAGCACCTACTGGATCACAGCCCAAAGCTTCAACACCAAAAATATCTTGCTAACACACCCCTGTGAAAATAAGAAGTCAACTACAAATAAAGACATGCACAAAGCCTCAGGCCAGTGAAAACATCCAGAAAAGAAGTCTACTGACTATACTCAATCTACACTGCAGTTAAAGGAACATCCACATGCAGAGATGAGAAGGAACCAATGCAAGAACTCCAGCAACTCAACTATCCAGAGTGGCTTATGTCCTGCAGATGACTGCTCTAGTGCTCCAACAAGGGTTCTTAACCAGCTGGCTTTCAGTTGGCTGAAATGACAGAAATAGAATTGAGAAATGAAAATTCTCAAGGTTCAGGAGAAAAGTAAAACCCAATCCAAGGAAACTAAGAATCACAATAAAATGATACAAGGGTTGAGAGACAAAATAGTCAGTATAAAAAAGAACCTAACTGATCTGACAAAGCTGAAAAACACACTACAAGAATTTCACAATGCAATCACAAGTATTAACAGCAGAATAGACCAAGCTGAAGAAAGAATCTCAGAACTTGAAGACTGGCTTTCTGAAATAAGACAGTCAGATAAAAATAAAGGAAAAAAAAATGAAAAGGAGAAAACAAAACCTCAAAGAAATATAGGATTATGTAAAGAGGCCAAATCTATGAATCACTGGCATCCCCGAAAGGGACATGGATAAAGCAAACAACTTAGAAAACATATTTTAGGATATTGTCCATTAAAATGTTCCCAACTTCACTAGAGAGGCCAAGAGTCAAATTCAGGAGATGTAGAGAACCCTGCAAGACTGTACACAATAAAACCACCTACAAGATACATGATCATCAGATTTTCCAAGGTTGAAATAAAAGAAAGAATGTTCAAGATAGCTAGAGAGAAAGGGTATGTCACGTACAAACAGAACCCCATCAAGCTAATAGTGGACCTCTCAGCAAAACCATCCC
This sequence comes from Colobus angolensis palliatus, assembly GCF_000951035.1. NCBI lineage: Eukaryota > Metazoa > Chordata > Mammalia > Primates > Cercopithecidae > Colobus > Colobus angolensis. The sequence continues at coordinate 3,864,265 of NW_012116555.1, forward strand.
TACAACCCAGAAAAGATTGGGGGCATATATTTAACATTCTTAATGAAAAAAATCTTCAACCAAGAATTTCATATTCAGCCAAACTAAGCTTCATTTGGGAAGGAGAAATAACTGAAGAAAGGCTGAGGGAGTTTGTTACCACTAGAGTCATCTTGCAAGAAATCTTGAAAGGAGCATTAAATATGGAAAGGAAAGACCATTACCAGCCAATACAAAACCACGCTTAAGTACACAGACCAGGACACTATAAAGCAACCACCTAAACAAATTGTTATAACAACCAACTAACAACCCAATGACAGGATCAACTCCACACATGTTAATACTAACTTTGAATGTAAACAGGCTACATTTGTCCTGTTTTAATACAAATGCCTGTATTAGTCCATTCTCAGGCTG
>NW_012116555.1:3866268-3866647 GCF_000951035.1 Colobus angolensis palliatus
AAGATAGATGCTGGTGAGGTTGTGGAGAAAAGGGAATGCTTATACATTGTTGATGGGAGTGTAAATTAGTCCACTCATTGTGGAAAGCAGTCTGGTGATTCCTCAAAGAGTTAAAAACAGAACTACCATTCAACCCAGCAATCTCATTATTGGATATGTACCTAAAGGAACATTCTACCACAAATAGAATGGTAGAATCATTCTACCACAAAGATACACGCACAAATATGTTCATTGCAGCACTATTCACAACAGCAAAGATACGAAATCAACCTAAATGCCCATCAATGGTAGGCTGCATAAAGAAAATGTGGCATATATATAACATGGAATACTATGCAGCCATGAAAAAGAACAAGATCATATCCTTTGCAGGGAC
>NW_012116555.1:3867952-3898884 GCF_000951035.1 Colobus angolensis palliatus
TGTGAAATGAGTCAGACACAGAAGAGCAAATATTGTGTGGGTCCACTTATATGAAGCCCCTAGAACAGGCAAATTCAGAGACAGAAAGTAGAATGGTGGTTGCCAGAGGCTGGAGGAGGAAGAGGAGAAAGGGGAGTTATTGCTTAACGGATATTGAATTTTCTTTGGGAATGATGAAAGTTTTAAGCATGGAAAGTGGTGATAACTACACTGTGAATGTATTTCATGTCATTGACTTGCACACTTACCAATGGTTAAGATGATACATATTATGTTTTGTTTTGTATATTTTATCACAATTTTGAAAAGCACATTAAAAAAATAATAACAGTTTCCTTACCAGCTCTCAACTCTATCCTGTATTCTGAGAGACTTTTAGAAAAATTCAACCATACCCCCTAACCTTTTTTTTGGAGATAGAGAATAGTAGGAGGACAGAAGGGGAAGTTTCTTTCCAGAACATTTCAAATTTAGGACCTATTGATTCCATAATTCTAGGGCCATGTAGATGGACAGGAAAATCAAGAATAATGGATTCTTTTTAAGCTTTCATTTCCTCTTATGGGGGAAGCTAAAGAGGCAACCCCCCATGTGATGGGGCATTCACAGAGTAAGAGTAGGGTACTCTCTGATAGAGTCAGAGTATGGAGTATGAGTGGGGAGGATGCAGACAAAGTGGGGACTTTACCCTACTCTAGGCCTTCACATTTATGGAAACTGAAGAACAGAAGCTCTTTCCTCCTGTTACAAGAAAAAAAGATAAATAATAATGTTAAAAGTAGATGCCAACAGTGTTTTCAAGATGGACTATAGCTATATGTCAATTACTTAAATAAAGCAAGAGATCACGTGTATCCAGAGAAACAGAACTAATAGGATATATATATATAAAGAGGAGTTTATTAAGTGGTATTAACTCACACGATCACAAGGTCCCTCAATAGGCTGTCTGCAAGCTGAGGAGCAAGGACACCAGTCCAAGTCCCAAAGCTGAAGAACTTGGAGTCTGATGCTTGAGGGCAGGAAGCCTCCAGCACAGGGAAAAAAACATAGGTTGGGAGGCTAAGCCAGTCTAGTCTTTTCATATTTTTCTGCCTGCTTTATATTCTGGGCATGCTGGCAGCTGACTAGATGGTGCCCACGCAGATTAGGGGTGAGTCTCCCTTTCCCAGCCCACTGACTCAAATGTTAATCTCTTTTGGCAACACCCTCACAGACACCCCCAAGATCAATACTTTGCATCCTTCAATCCAAGCAAGTTGATAGTATTAACCATCATACCATGTAAGTATTTAGCATTATTTTTAATGAAGTGCCTTGTTATGGATATTTTACTGCTCTGTGAAAAGCTGTGTGATTATTGGCCTTCTTGTCAGAAAACAGTACTTTTCACTCCCTAGCATATGGTAGTCATTCAGTGCATTAAATATAATACTTTTCTGTGTTAAAGATAGTTTTTAGGAGACTTCTGCTGCTGGGAAATGTAGTAGACATACTTTTCCCCATTTCTCCAATGAGGACTATGAAATGCCCAGACTTATAAAACAAACACAAGAAGACTCTGAAAAGTGAAGAGATAAAATGTGCTTCTTCAGATTATGTTAAACTGACACTCTGTCTCAAGATTCTCTTTGCAGTACCTTGTTCTGTATGTATTCGTTTAATGTTTCACTTTGCCCAAATAATGCATTTGGGAAATGTGTCTGTCAGCTCAGTGAAGAGCATTTCACCACAGGGTAACCTCACCGCTTTTTACTTCTCTCCCTGATGGACTTGAACTAAAGAAAAACAAAACTTTAGAAGCACTCAAATGGTAGTAGAGTCACAGCTGTGAATAGGTATGAACCTCATTATGTGGCCCGATCTCAGGTTCACTCTAGGCCGATAAGTCCCAGAGTAGAAGTCCAAAGAAGTTTTGAAGAATTCTCAATGAATTCTGCTTTCAGTTCTCAACAATAATTAACTTTTATCGAGCATCAACTGTGTGCCAAGCATTCTTCTAAGTGCTTTAAATGGATTAACACGTTTAATTCTCACTCCATGAATTAGATTAACTCCTTTTTATTTGGGAAACTGAAGCACAGAATGGTTGTATAACTTGCTCAAAGTCATACAGAAAGTAGAAGCAGCAGGATCTAGACCTCGGGAAACCAGCCTCTGGACTTCTCCAGCTTTGGAGACTAAATGCTTAAAACAGTTTTTCAAGTTTGGTCCAAAGCATTCACTTCAAGATCATGCAGATCAAGTGCCTGTAATCCCAGCACTTTGGCAGGCTGAGGTGGGAGGATCACGAGGTCAGGAGATGGAGACCATCGTGGCTAACATGGTGAAACCCCGTCTCTACTAAAAAAAAAAAAAAAAAAATTAGCTGGGCATGGTGGCACGTGCCTGTTGTCCCAGCTACTTGGGAGGTTGAGGCAGAAGAATCGCTTGAACCTGGGAGGAGGAGGTTGTGGTGAGCTGAGATTGTGCCACTGCACTCCAGCCTAGGCAACAGAGCAAGACTCCATCTCAAAAAAAAAAAAAATCATGCAGAGGAAGTGCTTAGTGGCAGCATTGTCTTTCCACCCAATGAACCAGTCATTTATTTAACAGTCAATGCACCTCATTAGAAAAGTCCTGATATTTTGCCTGCTTGTTTAACTGAAGTTTCTCCTATACTTCTGCCCAAAATTCCAGACCACAATTGTCTTTTGAAAGCAAACTGAATGAATAAAAGAATGAATGAACAAATAAACTTGAAATGTACAGATCATGCATCAAAATTGCTGACAATTTACCATTCACTTTAACAAAGACGTCTGGAGGTACTGTCATTTACAAGCAGCATTACTCATGTTAAGATACAAGATATCATGGTTTATTTACCTGGGTAGCATTTGTCCCTTGAGCAATATAACTGTGGGTGCCCTTTATGATGTAATGATTCAAAGCTGACCATTCTTCATGAAAAAAATCGACAAGATTCAGAAGTGAGTAGTGGGGGAAGCATTATAAATGTTGGACTAAAGAAATTAAGTGTGTCTCTACTGTGGAATGAGTATTACTGAAGTAAATCTGGCCATTAATATCGAAACATCAGTGACCCAATGAAAAAAACAAACCTAAAAAGAAGTGTGAATAGCTTTCTTTGGGTGATGTTTATAGATACTTACATAAATCTGTTTGATGGGAACACTTGTATTTACCATAAACAGAGGCTTAGATTAGCATTTAAAAAATTAGGAGTTGGTCAGAAGGTCTAAGAGGATGGATAGGTAATGGCATATAATAGAATGGGGCTAGCATGAATTTTGTGAACCAAGTAGAACTGGGGAAACTAGTTTTTTCTGCAGAAATGGTAAAATATTTCTATGCACTGGAATCCAGTACAAGATAAGACCATTTGGACCATCCAAAGTCATAGATGTAATAAAAATATCATGGACTTTGGAGTCAGAAGATCCTAGATTAGAAGGTCCTGATTCAGATCCTACTTACCAGCTATGTTCACTTAATCCAATTACATAGTTTCTCAGAGTCTCCTACTCACCTATAAAATGGGGATACAGACACATATTCTACAAAACTATTGAGGGTGATAAATGAGATGACAAATACTGAGCACCTAGCACAGAGCTCAGTTCATATTAGGCACACATGACAGTTCTCTTCTCTCTCCCCCATGCAAGTAGCCACATCACCAGAATAAAAATAAAGCCCAAATGATGGCATCTCTCACTCTCACATAAAGGACTCCATTGACATCAGCTCAGATGTTAGCAATATGTGGAAGTTGGACTTGCAAGGATTCATTATACATTTCTCATTCCTTTTTTTTAAGTAGATGAGAAGGTTAATGTCGACCTCCTAGCTACTCTTTTAAAAAACATAACTTTAAAGTCATATGATTAGTGCTCTGTTTCCACAGATTAATAGAAATCAAAATTGTAGAAAGAATAGTTAAAATTGTATAGCCTTTCTACTGTTCCTTTCTTTTTTTTAAATTTTTATCTTCTTAAAAAACTGTTAGTACATACAGCAAACCTTAGGAGCAGCACAGCAGGGTTTTTGTAGTTCTCTGACTTATAGGTAATAATGAAACTCCGAAACTTCACTTTCCTCCCAGGCTGGTGTGGAGCTGACATGGCCAGGGGAGGGAGCTTAGCTGTGTGAGTTGGTGGTAAGGTAGGAGGTAATGAACAAAGCAGAAAAAAACAAATATGAAGAGAACAGGGCTGTGTTTTTCACAAACCCAGGCTGCAAGCTGAGCAGTGCTGAGCTCGGGTGCTTTCGCAGAGGTTTTGTAGAAAGGTGATTTTATCGCATCACCCTCCCGTTTGAAAAAGAAACATCTGGCAATGTGGTTTCTAATAGGTAAGAAGGAGATCAAAGGTTGCAAGTAGCCTGCTGCCTGCCCTATCCTGTTTGCACTTTTAATGCATCCCTTAGTGAGCCTCGGAAGCTGTAACAGGCCCCGTCTGTCTCTGTTGATGGCTGTTCCTCCATGAATCTCACACAGCTCATACCTGTGCCCAGAAAAAGCCTGCATCCTACGGCATGTTTCTTCTACAGGGCTGCTTCCCAGAAGCCAATGGTCACGTCCCAAGGCTTGATAGGCTTATACAGAACTTCAGCTGAGATAGGACCATTGTGGTAGTTCTTCACTCTTGATCCAAATCTGTCCACGCTGAACACATTTGTGAGACTTAACACAACGGACACCCCTCCTGCCATCCCACCAGCCAATGGCACTTTACCTTTATCCCTAGATGGCGATTCTCTCAGTGCCTCTCTCCCTGCTCTGCTCATCCAACAAGTGTGGAGAATCATGCTGGTTTCTTTATCTATCTCCCCTGAGCCAAGAGCTCATCAGCCAAGATGAGGTGGTTCCTCATCTTTTCATTACCAAGATCTCTTTTGTCTGTGCTGAAACATCATGCCCAGCATGAATGGAGTCAAATTCCCAGCTTTGAGTTCCCAATTAGAGCCTTGATAGCTCTGACTTTTCATTTTAAGAGCCAGGTATTTGTAAAAGGAAATACTTAGGGGAAGTGGTCAGATGGGGTGGATTTCCAGATCTTTGCTTGAATACCAAGAACTAGGCCAAGAGAACTACAAGCACAGCATTTCAACAACAATCCAGAGAGTGGGAAATGGTGTGTGTTGATGTAAGTGACAAGTTTCCAAGAAGAGCAGATTCTGGGCTGGGGAGAGGAGCCTGGAGAGGAGGAGAAGGGTTTCCATACTGGCCAGGACACCCGGGCTACCATTTGTCTATGTAATATCTTTGTGTGAATTACGGGGAAAAATAAAAAAGGCACTCCTTCCTCAAGATATGTAATTTCTATTTTCCAGAAAATCATCAGAATAAATGTACAAATCAATGGTGTCTATGATGTGAGTAGGGCTCCCTCAGGTGTGCCGCTGTCCTGGGGTGCATAATAATTTCATGAAGGCCCTAGGGGCACACACTGTTCCTTGCCTGCTCCCTCTCCACTGTAGAGGGGAGGGAGTTGAAAATTTTTGGTAGACTTGGGGTTTGAGACCAGAGGGGAACTGTGCCCTTCTTGCCGTCAGAGATCTCAGGAAGGAGGCAGCCTCCGTGCACTCCCCACCAGCATGCAGCTGCAGTAGCATGGACTCTGGCAGCTGGCCCTGTAAGCAGAACTAAGTCAGAGATGAACATCCCTCTCCCACCTCGATTCTTGAGGCCTCCGAGAAATCCAGAGAGGCATTGAAGGCAGCCGATGATCGAAAGTCAGCAAAGCTACTAAGGAGTGACTGGTTCCAGATGAGCAGACTGATAGCTGAGGCTACAGATGGACCAGTAGGGCCTGGGAGGATGTTGCTGACCCTCAGAATGGCAAGTGCCAACCAGAGCTATGGTTAGGACGAAATCTGGAGAGGAAAATGCTGAGCTTCTGAGGAAAATTGCCATGTGTGGTCTGTGCCTAAGAGAACAGATGCCACAGGGAAGCAGGACAGCCCTGGTGTCCGGGGAGGGAATCTGGGCTGTCTTGCTCCCCTGTGGTATCTGTTCTCTTAGGCACAGACCTAAGAGATCTAAGTCCTTGGGACTGATGGGTAAGACCCCATCACTGTCAGACAGAGTCCCCCTTCCTCTTCTCCTCCCCTGCTCCATGGCTGTGATCTAAGTCCCTAGGGGTGATGAGTAAGACCCCATCATTGTCAAACAGAGTTCTCCTTCCTCTTCTCCTCCCCTGCTCCCTGGCAGTGATCTAAGTCCCTACAGGTGATGGGTAAGACATCCCATGGACTTAGATCACAGCCAGGGAGCAGACGAGGAGAGGAGGAAGGAGGACCCTGTTTGACAGTGATTGCACTACTTTGAATTGGCAAGAATATATATTTTTTCTAATTACTTTGTTTTAGATTAAAGACAATTATTTTGTGTTGACCACTTGAATTTTGTGACTATGTGAACGTCATGCCTGCCACAAACAAAACACTCGTTCTGTATTTATCAGGTGTCTCCTTCTCTTCACTTTTCACCTCTCCTGCTGCTGCAGGCTCGGAATTCGAATTTCATAGTTAGCCCCAAGAGGAACATTTAACTTTGTAAAACTTCAGACATTTGCATTTTAACTGTAGGCTTCTCCCATTTATTTTATCCTGTTCATTCTCATAGAGTAACTGGTGGTAAAAATTTTCTGAAATAACATGGTTCTTTAGGAAATTGGAATAAAAGGGATTAGTAATCAAGTTACATTCCTGATCTAAAGTGGACAAGAGAGAATCTTTTCCCAGCCACATGCCCAATGTGGCAGTAAGGAAGAGTCAGGCATGCATGGGAGGGCATCTTTATCACAACATTCTGGAGCTCAAAACCCTGGAAATCTTAATGGTGCTAGGATGAACTTCTCCACTGAATGTACTTTTCCAATGGTGATGGTGATTTGGATAAAGTATGGAGTTTATAGTGTGTACTGTTTAACTTAAGGAATAAAAGATGAAATGTTTTCTTTCACAGGCAACATTTAATATCAACAACTATATTTAATTTTAACAACTTCAAAATTTAGATTCTTTCTGAAAATGACTTTAACTCCCTATTCTACCCAAGCAGTGGCTTTGACACAATTCAGCACCTTTCATATCACCTTTATTCTTTCATATAATCTAGCACTGAATCATGCTCTGTGGTATTGTGCATAATAATAATTGCTAACATTTATTGAAGATATAATTATGTCAGGAGATAGAAATAACTATATAAATTAGCTCATTTAATTCTTGCAACCCTGTGCGACAATTATCATTATTATTCTCATTGTACAGATGGAGCAACTGAGGAATATAACTTACACCTGTTCAGTCTCCTCAGAAAAGATGCTGCAACCATTCTCTATCCACTGGAGCATGGAACTAAGGATTTGGCAGCCTGGATGCAACTGCTAGGTTCTTGGGTGCCATCTTCAGCTCCTCCTCCTCCCCATGCTTTCTTTCTACCCAACTGGATCTCCTGTGTTCAGGGAGCCTCAGGGTCTGGGTATCTCCCAAGTTGAAATACAAACTCTCTCTCAGCCAAGGAACTTCTGTGCCAGACTGAGAAGACCTAGGTAGGGGCCCAGGAGTTGGTTTGCTTTAAACTGGCCTTTCCTTGCCATTAGTGGTGAGACCTGAGATTTTAAAATGAGCTTAAAAGAAAGAGCAGTCTTTCTGCCTGCCTTAGTACACACTTCACAGATGCTTCTTGTAGCAGCAAAGGAATTCTCCACTCTAAGGTTTTACATTAGGATTTGGAGCCACAGTGCTAACAAGTGTACATTTGCAGGTTATGTCCTCTGCGCCATGTTTCCCATAAGACCCTCAAAGGGATGGCAAGATGCTTCAAGACAAAGGTTACATATATATACGTATGTATATACATATATATACATACAGGACTTCTGATCAAATACTCCTGTCTTGTGTGTAATCATGATTCTAGATTCCTAGCATTCTGAAATACTGTGTTATTGTTTATGTTATAAATATAACTCAACTTTGGGGTTAAAAGTTGTACTCTCTGGCTTCTACAAGTTCTAATTAAATGCTTCGAATTAGTAGAGGATATTAGATCACTAAAAGCATCCTGTGTCTTATGCTAAAATTATTTTTTAAATATTGCGTTTATCTAATGGAATTAACGTTCTGAATTATTGTGACTTTTGTTTTTGTTTTTATTTTTAAGAGTGAAAAGAAAAAGGCAGAGATCCTGAGAGCTGAAGCTGATGGGTATTTGCCTGTATGTCCATGGATTGATTCCAGTGAGATTAGACGTTCATCATCAACAGCCCGAGGTGATGGTTTAGTTTTTAGTAAGGAACTAACGACATCTCCGATGGTTCCATTGATCTTCTGCTCACACCATCCTCAGACTATTCTTTACTTCTTAATAACAGTTCTTTTCTCCTTTCTTAGGAAGAATTGATTTTTCAGTTTAGTCCTTATGATTTGCAGAACAAAGTATATGAAGATTGTTGCCTTTCGAAGATGAAAGATCATGAAAAGAATGTGGAATTAAAATGGATCCTTATTTTTAACATGATATCTTTCCTGAAAAATCAATATGGTTTTTCAAAAAGCACACTCCCTAAAGTTACTGAAAATACATCTAAGCAATTCTAAATCAGAGAGAAAATACTTAAGTTCACTTTATTTAAATGGGAGAAGAATAACAATAAAGGTCTCTCCAAGAGAGAGAAAGAAACATGAAGCCCTTGGAGGACTTCTACAGCTAAATATATTCACAATAGCCTTTCCAGTTTATTCTCATGGTAGGAGTAGCCGTAGCAGAAGCAGCAGCAGCAATACTAGTAACACTGGTAGCAGCTAGCATTGGGAGCATACTCACTGTGTGCCAGAGCCTGTGCTGAGTTTTTACATGCTTTGTTTCTTATAATCCATAAGAAAACCCTAAGACACAAATACTACATTGTTAGTATTATTCCCATTTTGCAGATAAAAACTAGGTTTTCAAAAAATATGAATAACTTTGCTGAGACCAATACTTAAAAAGCAATAAAACAGGATTTGAACCCAGAACTGATCTAAACACCTGGCTTCAGATTTTTAAGACTAAAACAGTACTTACACAGTCTCTACTCCAATCTCTCATTTGCCAGATTTAGGAGATAAGGCCTAGAGTGCAAATGATTCATCCAGGTTGTGTGACTAGAGTTAGTGGAAGAGCAGGGCAAGAAAACAGGTCTCCTGGCTTCTGAGTCAGTTATCCTTGACACTATAGAAGGTTAATATAACAGCCCTTATCTCTTGTGGGATAAATATTCCAATTCCTAGAGTTAAAAAAAAAAAAAAAAACACCCAGCACTATCAAGCACATACATATACATCCATGAAAAAGTGGCATTGGATAGACCAAGCTACCAGGTGAGTACCTCGTTCTTCCCTCCGTGCGCCATCTTAGGTGGTGTCTATGGGTTGTGGAGGCAGAACCATCCCAGGCAGAGAATCCCTGGGAGAATTCAGAAGACTTCAGGAAACACGGGTGAGATTAGGTGAGGACAGGAATTTGAGTGGCCTAAGAAACTGTCATCAACAACAGCTGAGAAGCAGAGAGGCCAAGACAGAACATTCAAGTTCTGCCTAATGTGTAGGAAGAACTAGAAATCAAACCCCAAAAACAAAGAAATGGAAATAGAATAGAACTATGTGGGAAGAAGGAAAACTGAGGAGGAGCAGGCCTAACTGGGAGTTGCATGACCTGACCTCTCAACTTTAGGAAGAGGAACACACTACTAGACAAGTGCAAATATGCCATATTTCCCTGTCTTTTTACTATAGAAGTTTTCAAATATACAGGAAAGTAGGAAGAATTGTACTATGCACCCTGAATTCTCCCACCTAAATCTGACAGTTAATATTTTACTACATTTGCTTTATAATATATTTATCCATATATCTATCCCTCTAGTGATCTTTTTTGATCTTTTACATTTTACTACGTTTACACCTTACACTTTACTATAATTTCTTTATAACATATTTACCATCCATCTATTCATCCTTCCATTCATCTTATTTCTGCTGCATCACAAAGTAGGTTGCAGACATTAGTACCTGTCACTCCTGAACACATCAGCATGCATATCACCAGCTAGAGTTCAATATTTGTCTATAACTCTTTCCTCTTTTTGAGATTAAATTTACATACAGTGAAATGCATACATTTTAAGTCATTCATTATGTTTTGACAAATGCACTCACCTATCTAATCCAAGCTTCTATCAAAGTTTAGAACATTATAATAATTCTAGAAAGTTCCCTCAGGTCCCTCTCCAGTCAATCCCTATCTCCCATACCAGATATAACCACTGCTCTCATTTTTTTTTTTTTTTTTACTATAGATCAATTTTGCCCATTCTAAAACTGTTGAAATAAAATCACACATTATATACTTCTTGTGTAAAGCTTCCTTTACTCAGCATTGTGTTTTGAGATTGATCCATGTTTTTTGGAGTGCCAGAGGTCCATTCTTTTTATTGCTGAGTGGTATTCCATTGTATGGATACACCACAGTTGGTCCATTCTCCTCTTGAAGAACACCTCAGATGTTGCCAGTATCCAGCCAGCTATTAGAAATAAAGCTGATATGAATATACTTGTACAAGTCTTTGAGTGGGCATATGCATTTATTTCCCTTAGATAAATACTTAATGACACAATTTTTCTTTCTTTTTTTTTTTTTGACGGAGTCTCGCTCTGTCGCGAGACTGTGGCACGATCTCGGCTCACTGCAACCTCTGCCTCCAGGATTCAAGCAATTCTCCTGCCTCAGCCTCCCAAATAGCTGGGACTACAGGCATGCACCACCATGCCTGGCTAATTTTTGTATTTTTAGTAGACACGGAGTTTCGCCATGTTGGCCAGGCTGGTCTTGAACTCCTGACCTCCCAAAGTGCTGGGATTACAGGTGTGAGCCTGGCCACAATTTCTGAGTCATCAGAGAGACACACATTTAATTTCACAAGAACCTTCCAGAAATTTTTCCAAAGTAATTGTGCCACTTTTCACTCCCAGCAACAATGAATATAGGAGAGTCTAGTTGCTCCATATGCTTGCCAACATTTGGTGTTGCCAGTTTTTTATAATTTTAGCCAGTCTAGTGGCTAAAATTCATTCGTGTAACTTTTCATCTATTTTCGTCTCCCATAATTTAGAGAGGGAAAACTGATTCCTTCTATATTTATTTTAACAATCATTACAACATTCATTAGACATTTATGTACCAGATACCGTGCTAAGCACACACCCCTCATTATGTGGGAGCTACTTTATTATTATCCTTTCACAGAGGAAGCTACTGAGACTTAGATAACAACTTCATGAAAGCCACTTGTCAAGTCAGTGGTACCACCTGTGCCTACCTGACTCCTCCAAAGCCCGTGGTCTTTGTCTGCTACACCCCATTCTAAAGCTGGTGCTAAGACAGAGAAGAATTCACATCTAGAGCTACCACCTCTCCTTTCTTCTACATAACTAAAGTATCTTCCAATGTGACACACATGTCCTCTTTGGTTAGTATGTGGAATAATGGGAGCACATTCCAAGCATAATAGGAATCCATACAGCCAGAGATAACATATCCACCTGAGTTGAGGGAAAAAAATTAAAACTATGAGTTTAGTCAAAGTGGCAATGCTAATAAAACCTAGGTGTTCTTTGCAAACTTCCTGAGTGCCCATGTAAAAACCATCCAATTCCAGAGTGCACTGTGCCATTCATTCTGCCAGCCCATCAATAACCTCTAACAGAGCTCCCCCAGGATGATGGTGCTGTGCTAGACATAGGATTCCAGAACAAGCCATGGACTCTAAGGTACCACTTAGATTGTAAAACACCTAGGTTTTACAAGCATTGCCACTTTGACTAAACTCATAGTTTAATTTTCTTCCTCAATGAAATCACATGTCGCTTGATGCTAAGGAGTGTCTAGTCAAAAGTAAGCAGAAAGTCTGCAATAAATTCATGTTTGATGCCTTAACGATAGAGTTACACCAGGCATGGATTGATCCCACCTGCTTCTCTCTTTGCTTTAAAAACTTCTATTACCTATTCTGAGAGATGTGGCAAGTTCTTCTGCTTTCAGAGGTTTTAGTTGGGTTGAAACAGGCTGCCCTTTTACCTATATCTCAGGAATGAAAAATACCACACCTTCCTTTGCTTGTAGAGACTTCCTTTCTTAGGTACCTTAAAGCACTTGGTTTTGAAATAAAGTACAGAATTGAAGTTGTTGTTTCAACAATGAATATCCGATTCACCAGTATCAAATGTATGTCCTATTGCTCTGTTTCTGTGCCTTTCCTTGTACATAATAACTTTTCAATGCTGAACCATAATGTATCATTTCTGAAGACTTTTTTCTCAATCAGTGAGCTTACGAAAAAATTTTCATGGAGACTTGGGATTGTATTGGCCAGTTTCGGCCTTTACCTGAACTCTGAGGAACTGGCTACCTTCTGAACAACCTGATCTTTATTCCAGACAAGACAGAATTTAGGACAAGTCTACCTCCTTTTTAAGCTTTAAGTATCTTGCTAGAGACTGGACTCTCTCTTGTAGTAGCACTGAGACAAAAGAATCACCACTGCCACCAGTGTCAGGAATCTTAAATGTAAAAGTAAAAAACAACCCATCTAAAAATGGAAAACTATGGTAAGGCACAGCCCTGATTTCAGAAGTATTCATACCAGGGCTTAATTCCTCTGAGTACTCTGAAAGGATTCAGCTTTCATTTCAGGAATAATTTTTACACATAAGTGAAAATTATCTTTAAAATTTTCTCTTTCTGTTATATAACTAAAATGAGAATACATTTAATATAGGTGGAGCTTAAAGATGACTACCAATGTGCATTGCTAGAAATAACAGTGGGCCATAATTAGGGTTATGCTTATTCTTCTAACAAGAAAGAGGACTTTTTTTAACTTAAAGGACTACGTAAAATGTGGTTTCCAGGGGCAGCCTGGAAAAGTACTGATGACTTGCATTTCCACAATACAAAAGTGTGAAACTGAAATCTGTAAGTAGACATTTAAATACAAAATAAATTATTTCAAGTTTCCAAGCAATTAAGGGGGAAAAAGCCTTACCTAAAACAAGTAAAAAAATTACTGTTGAAATCACTGATCATTAGAGAAATGCAAATCAAAACCACAATGAGATACCATCTCACACCAGTCAGAATGGCTATTATCAAAAATTCAAAAAATAACAGATTTTTGCAAGGTTGTAGAGAAAAAGGAACATTACATATTGTTGGTAGGAGTGTATATTAGTTCAATCATTGTGGAAGAGAGTGTGGCAATTCCTCAAGGACCTCAAGACAGAAATACCATTCGACCCAGCAATCCAATTACTGGGTATATAACCAAAGGAATATAAATTGTTCTATTATAAAGACACATGCATGTGTATGTTCATTGCAGCACTATTCACAACAGCAAAGACATGGAATCAATATAAATGCCCATCAATAATGGACTGGATAAAGAAAATGTGGTATATATACACCATGGAATACCATGCAGCCTTAAAAAAGAACAAGATCATGTCCTTTGCAAGGGCATGGATAGAAATTGAGGCCATTATTTTTAGCAAACTAACTGAGGAATAGAAAACCAAATACTGCATGTTCTCACTTATAAGTGGGAGCTAAATGATGAGAACACACAGACACATAGAAGGGAACAACACACAGTGGAGCCTATCAGAGGGTGGAGGGTGGGAAGAAGGAGAGGATCAGGAAAAATAACTAATGGGTACTAAGTTTAGTACCTGGGCGATGAAATAAGCTGTACAATAAACTCCCATGGCACAAGTTTACCTATGTAACAAACCTGCACATGTACCCTTGAACTTAAAAGTTTTTAAAAAAAGATTAGTGTTGAAAACAAAGTATAAACAGTACCTTAACTAGTAGATTCAAGGTTTCCTTTTACTTTTCCCAACTGTGAAGGCTAAAGCCTTCTTTCAGGCTTTAACCATATACATAAAAGAGTTGAACCTTCTATGCCTCATTATGTTTTAAGAGCATTTCAGTTTTATTCACTTATGTTTTCCAGGAGCACTGAGTTAAATGAGTTCCATGGATTCCACTTTATTCAAAACCTAGAAGTCAGCATCAAAAGATAGAATAGTGTCTGTGACCAAAAACGATTAGATGTCAGATCCATGTCCCAATGCCCTGCTTATCCTATTAAGTCACACTCTTTTTCAATTTGTACTTCAGTTCTCTGTATTCATTTCCATTAACTCATTCAATCAAAATGAACTGAGTTCTTTGGATGGGGACTCCAGAATGATGACAGCTCAAAAGCAAATCATTTCTCCTCTTTTTGGTTCCTTTGTCATCTTTTTCAACTTACACGAAAATGCAGAGGTCTAAACGAAAAAATAAATAAATAAAGCGTAACATATTTTTAAAATGTGATTATCCTAAAGCATTTGCTTCAGCCAGAAAATCAGTCCTTTCAAAACGGATTTTCTCAAGTAACATATCTCTAGTTCCACATTTGGTTCCTTTGATCTTCTGTATATGATATGGTGCTGATATGGGCAACTACTAGAAATGGTTATATGGAGAAGGATGATCATTCTATTATGTGGAGATATTTCCTGGGCAATTAATCTAGAGAAATAACTTCTGACATTCTATTGAATTTAATATGCTATTTTACATTTTAACTAGTCAGCAAACAGCTACATTATGAAGTATGAATAGGAACATTTCTGAGAGCTGTGAACTTTAAGTCTTGCCCTCACTGTTCTTTCTTTCTGAACCTCAGCCTACCCTTATTAAATACAGAACTTCTACTGACTTTAAAGAAGTGGAGGCCGGGCGCGGTGGCTCAAGCCTATAATCCCAGCACTTTGGGAGGCCGAGACGGGCGGATCACGAGGTCAGGAGATCGAGACCATCCTGGCTATCACAGTGAAACCCCGTCTCTACTAACAATACAAAAAACTAGCCGGGCGAGGTGGTGGGCGCCTGTAGTCCCAACTACTCTGGAGGCTGCGGCAGGAGAATGGCGGGAACCCGGGAGGCGGAGCTTGCAGTGAGCTGAGATCCGGCCACTGCACTCCAGCCTGGGCCACAGAGTGAGACTCCGTCTCAAAAAAAAAAAAAAAAAAAAGTGGAATCTCCATTATAATAGCTGAAGTGCTTTCAGGAGATTAGCATTAGGCCATTGTATTTGATGTATTATGCACAATGATAAAGCATCATATATTATGGAGTAGTGAGAGTCAGTTGAGTAAAACAATAGCAAACTGTATTTTCCTTTGAGTGTTGCTTTATCCTAAAAAACTTGGGTTTGCATATATCATTTTCAGATTTCTGCTAACAAAAACCAACAAAGACAGATAAATGACATTATTTGCATGAAATCTAATTTCTACAAGGCACTTCACAATATTTGGATTTTAAAAGTGTCAGAGAAAATAATTAAAACCATCAAAGAAGTGGGATTACTAACTGCATATCCCTTTTACTTAGAAACAATGATGTTAAAGAATGACATAGAATATCCATGCTCAAAGATTAGAAGAATTAACATTGTTAAACTATCCATACTACCCAAAGTGATCTGCAGATTCAATGCAATACCAATGACATTCTTTATAGAAATAGAGAAAAACAGTCCTAAAATTCATTTGAAACCACAAAAGACCCTGAATAGCCAAAGCAGTCCTGAGAAACAAGAATAAAGCTGAAGGTATTACACTACGTGACTTCAAAATATACTACAAAGCCATAGTAAACAGAAAAAGCATGATACTGGCATAAAAAACAGACACATAGACCAGTAGAACAGAATAGACAACCCAAAAATAAATCCACACATTAACAGCCAACTCATTTTCCACAAAAGTGCCAAGAACACATGCTGAAGAAAGGACAGTCTCTTTAATAAACGGTGCTGGGAAAACATAATAACCATATGCAGAAGAATGAACCTAGACCCTTATCTCTCACTGTACAAAAAAAAAAAATCAAATCAAAATGGATTAAAGACTTAAATCTAAAATCTGAAACTAAGAAACTATTGGAAAGCAATATAAGGGAAATGTTTCAGGAAACTGATCAGAACAAAGACTTTTTGGATAAGATCTTAAAGGCATAGGCAACAAAAGCTAAAATAGACGAATGAGATTGTATCAACCTAAGAAACTTCTACACAGCAGAGGAAACAATCAACAAAATGAAGACACAACCTACAGAATGAGAAAAAATATTTCATCAGACAAGAGACTAATAGCCAGAATATATAAGGAACAATAACAACTCACTAAAAAGCAAATAATCTGATTTAAAAATGGGCAAAAGGCAGAAGTTCCAGACCAGCCTGGCCAACATGGCAAAACCCCATCTCTACTAAAAATATTTTAAAAGTAGCCAGGCGTGGTGGTGCATGCCTGTAATCTCAGATACTCAAAAGTTTGAGGCACGAGAATTCCTTGAACTAGGGAGGTGGGGGTTGCAGTGAGCCAAGATCGTGCCACTGCACTACAGCCTGGTGACAGAACAAGACCCTCTGTCTCCAAAAAAATTAACTAATTAATTTAATTTAATTTAAATGTGCAAAAGGTCTGAAGAAACTTTTCTCAAAAGAAGACATAGAAATAGCCAACAGATATATGAAAAAGTGCTCAACACCACTGATCACCAGAGAAATACAAATTAAAACCACAATGAAATATCATTTCACTCAAGTTAAAATGGCTTATCAAAAAGACAAAAAATAACAGAAGCTTGTGAAGATGCAGAGAAAGAGGAAGGCTCACACACTGTTGTTGTGAATGTAAATTAGTACAGCCACTATAGAAAAGAGTACGGAAGTTTCTCAAAAGACTAAAAATAGAACCGCCACATCATCCAGCAATCTCACTGCTGAGTATATATCCAAAAGAAAGGAAGTCAAAATATTGAAGAGATATCTGCACTCTCATGTGTATCACAGCGCTATTCACAATAGCCAAGATATAGAATAAACCTAAGTGTCCAATGACAGATGAATGGATAAAGAAAATATGCTATATACACACAATGGAATATTATTTGGCCATAAAAAGAATGAAATCCTGTCATTTACAGCAATATGGATAGAGTTGGAGGTCATTATATTAAGTGCAATAATCCAGGGACAGAAAGACAAATATTGCACGTTCTCACTCATAAATGGGAGCTAAAAAAGTAGATCTCAGGGAGAGAGAGAGTTGACTGGTGGTTACCAGAGGCTAGGGAAGGAATAAGGGGTAGGGGAATAAAGTGAGGTTGGTTAACGGGTACAAAAATATAATTAGATAGAAGGAGTAATATCTAGTATTTGATAATACAGTAGGGTGACCATAGTTAATAATAATATATTGTATAGTTCAAACTAGCTAGAAGAGAAGAATTAAAATGCTCCCCAAGAAAGAAAAGATAAATGCTTGAGGTGATCAATATTCCAATTACCCTGATTTGATCATCACTTTTATGCATGTATGCAAATATCACATGTATCCCCAAAATATGCACAGATATTCTGTATCAGTAAAGAAAAAAGACATAGAAGTAAAACTGCAGATGTAAGGCTTGTAATTTTGGGAAGCTTTTTCATTCAGTTCAACATTGGTAAACTGCTCATTAAGGACTGGCAGTTAAGTTTGAGGCTTTATTTCTTTTTCCACAAAGAGCTATGAAGCTGCTTAAGAGGGAGTTATGCCAAGGTTCCAAACACCATGCAGTTTAAAAATGAAACTGAAATCTGACTTACAACAAGTCAAAGTAGAGGGACTTTCAAGGACCACTCGGATTAGTTATGTGTTCCTTCAAGTTTGAGGCTATAGTGAACTTTGGTCTTAGTGCTGCTTGGATTAGTTTCCCACTACTGCTACAACAAATTGCCACAATTTTAGTGGGTTTATTATCTATATTTTTTTGAGACCGTGTCTTGCTCTGTCCCCCCAGGCTGGAGTCACATTTTTGTCACCTTAACGTTCTGGAAGTCAAAGCACTTTGGGAGGCCGAGGCAGGCAGATCACCTGAGGTCAGGAGTTTAACACCAGCCTGGCCAACATGATGAAACTCCATCTCTACTAAAAATACAAAAATTAGCCAGGTGTGGTGGCACATGCCTATAATCCCAGCTACTCGGGAGGCTGAGGCAGGAGACTTGCTTGAACCTGGGAGGCAGAGGTTGCAGTGAGCCAAGATCGCACCACTGCACTCCAGCCTGGGTGACAGAGCAAGACTCTGTCTCAAAACAAACAGTTCCGGAGGTCAAAAGTCTCCGTTCATCCGTAGATAAGATCATGGCGTCAGCAGGGCTGTGTTCCTTCTGGGAGCTCTAGAGGAGAATCACCTCCCTTCCCTTGCCCAGCTTCTGAGGCCGCTGGCATTCCTTGGTGTCTCCCTCCAGCCTCAGCTTCTGTTGTCCACATCTTCTTTTCTGATTTTGTCCTGGCTCCTCTTTTACTTAGAGGAACCTTTATAATTACATTTGGGACCATCTGGATAATCTGAGATTATCTCCCTGTTTTAAGACCCTTAATCATGTCCCTATCACAGAGTGTTTTTTGCGATGTAAAGCAACATGTGTTCATTGGTTCTGGGGACTAAACATGGACATCTCTGCAGGGAACGATTGTTCTATCCAACCACTCCTGAGGAGCACCCACTGGCTAGCAGCTGGGCAGTGAGCCATGGGAGGAAGTCTCATTGGGCGACCTGTGCTCCAAGGTCACATCAGGGCAGAAGATGCCTTACTGTTTTCCATGGACCAGAAGTGGACAATGAGAGAGAGACAGAGAGAGAGAGAGAGATTCAGTCACTGTGAGAGCAGACAAGCTTCAGAGGAGAGAAGCCAAATATCACCATCTCCCAGGTATTAGGAAACAAGGGAAGGAGCAATGAGTCAGATCGGTGCTCTTCTTGTGGGGCATGAGGATCAGGGCTGGTCCACTGACTGTTACTGCTCTATGGTGGGAATAGTACAGAAATTGAAAGTAAGCTTTGCTTTGTTGTCATGGTTGAGACAGGGTCTCACTCTGTCATCCAGGCTGGAGTACAGTGGTGTGATCCTAGCCCACTGCAGCCTCCACCTCCAGGGATCAAGTGATCCTCCTGCCTCAGCCTCCTGAGTAGCTGGGACCACAGTCACAGGCTACCATACCTGACTAATTTTGGTATTTTTAGTAAAGACAGGCATTTTGCTATGTTGGCCAGGCTAGTCTCAAATTTCTGAGCTCAAGTGATCTGTTCGCCTCGGCCTCCCAAAGTTCTGGAATTACAGGCATGAGCCACTGCGCCTGCCCTCAAAAATAAGCTTTTAGAAAATTTTATAGCAACTTGACAGTAATTTTATGTCTATTCAATGTGATGATTTAAAATGTAGGCTTCTATTTTGTGCTACTTTTTTTCATCTTATCTTCGCAGTAATTCATTTTTACTGTGTGTTTTCAAAAGTATCAATCCATGGCGGAACAGAAATTAAAACAAAACAAAAACAAAATCCCTTGGTTCTTTACCACAGATGGTTTTTTCAAGAAGCCCCAAGCTAGGAGAGAGTGCATCATTCACAAAAGGGAACTCTAGGTAATAAAGGTCCCCCAAAATATCCAAGAGGATGGAATCAGCTTTAAATACCTGCCAGGCACAGAGTTCCGTGCCAACTCGCTACACTATCAGTCTATGAAGAACTTTCCTGGTGCCCTTTCCCCCACTCCTGCCCCATTCTCCAACCCCAGAGGCTTGGCAAGCTGGGGAGGAGCTGGAGCATTGGGCATAGAAAGGGAGAAAAAGCCTGCCACTCCCGCTTCCTCCAGTGCAGCCTTCCCCATGCCAGGGGAAGGGAAAGGCTCCGCTTTAAATCAAGTTTATTATTATTATAAGAGACTAGACATGTAATTACTGAACTGAGAATGTACTCTGTGGTTTCAAGTGAATGTAGGGCTTTTTTTCATTGTGTAGTAGTGACCAGAAAATTCATGAGGCCTGTCCAAGTTTTCAGCCAATAACAGGTCAAGAACAAACCCCACAGAATCATTTTAAAGAAACAGCTGAAGACCAGAATAGAAGCTACTTTCTGATTGCTTGTCGGCCTTTTGGCTAAGATCAAGTGTAGTATCTGTTCTTACAGAAAGTAATCAGAAGTTACTTTCTGGTTTTGTCCCACAGGTTATGATTGTTTAACCTAATAATTACATTACTCAGATATAGGGCAAGTTTTCATGTAGAGCCACTCAAAGTATAATTTAGGGCAGGGTTTCTCAACCTCAGCACTATTGCCATATTGGGCTTGATAATTCTTTGCTATGAGGAAGCTGTCCCATGCATTGCAAGGACAATGACCTCTAGAACATCCACTCCAAGTTTATGGCAGCCAGAAGTGCCTCCAGACAGCCAAATGTCCACTGGGGGACTAAATTGCCCCTAGTAAAGAAGCACTGATTTAAGGGAAGCAGTGTCTCTTCTTCCTGCCCTTCCCGAATCCAGTAACTACCTCCCTTTCAAGCACCAAAGCATCTGAAATTCCATCATTCAACACACTCTTTGCCCATTCCAGAAACAGTTTTTAATTCAACATCCTCTGAGAAATGACATTGAGCTGTTATCATTGATAGGTTAGTGTGAATGGGATAATCAGATTTCTCTCTTACAGATTGGCCCATTAATAACTTACCGGCTGTATGAAGCCAAGCTGAGTGAGGCACAAAGATCTGGGGAAGCCTGTTGGTTTCTTCCATTGGTGAAACATCTCTTGAGACCATCTTCTCCCCAACAGCGCCCCCGCACCAGTTCTCTCGTTCAGGGACCCCACCTCTCACCTATATAATGGTAATTTTCACCATGTCTCCCTGCACCAGTTTCAGATCCCTCAAACTCATCCTCTGCATTTTTCTAGGAACGATCTTTCTCATAAAGTCTTTAAAGACTTGCCATCACCCAGATGAAAACATCCAAGCTCTTTAGCGAGACGTGGACCTCAGCCTCCATCCATACTGCATTTTTCTATCCCCTAAGATTTTGCTGTTGCTCTTCCCTTTCCCTTTCTCTTTCCTGCAGCACCCACTTGTGTCCTGGAAAACTCCCACTCAACTTCCAGGCTCAACTTAAGCACTCAAGTTCTTGAAAATCCTTCTCTGATTCACTCAGCAGTATTGAAGTGCTCTTTTTCCATGCTCTCAGATAACAGTGAGTAGATCTTTAGTGCAGCACTTACCTCTTTGAATTATTTTCGTATTAGAATTTTGTCTCCACTAAACCATGAACTCATTCATTGAAGGTAAAAATCGTGGTCTGGTTATTTTCCTGGAGAAGTTCATGATGTGGTTTATAGAGCACCGTGATGTGACAGAGCATCATTGTGTCATTCCTATTCGTCTCATCCATCCACTCTCTGTCTTACTTTCAACTCTCAAACCCTGCAGGCCTCCATTCAGTTCTAATTCATCCTGCTCTCTCCCACCTCCAATCTCCCCATATGGTCTTCTCTCTTATTTGCTGTGCTCTTCTTCTTTTCTTACTGTTAACACTGTCTCTGAAAACTCTGCTCATTTTCCACCTTTTAGCTAAATGTCGCCCTTTCTAGGAACTTCCCTGAACTTCCAGACCAAGAGGGCTCCCTCTGTTTCACTCTTCCAAGACATCCTGTGCTTCGTTTTGTACTATTCTGTACTTACTACAAGTTGGCTACTGTGACTCTCATACCATTACACTTGGGTTTAATAGATGTGCTATTACTTTAATTTTCTTTCTTTTTTTTTTTATTATACTTTAAGTTCTAGGGTACACGTGCATAACGTGCAGGTTTGTTACATATGTATACTTGTGCCAGGTTGGTGTGCTGCACCCATCAACTCGTCAGCACACATCAACTCGTCATTTACATGAGGTATAACTCCCAATGCAATCCCTCCCCCCACCTCCTTCCCCCCTCCCTGTGATAGGTCCCAGTGTGTGATGTTCCCCTTCCCGAGTCCAAGTGATCTCATTGCTCAGTTCCCACCTATGAGTGAGAACATGCGGTGTTTGCTTTTCTGTTCTCGCAATAGTTTGCTGAGAATGATGGTTTCCAGCTGCATCCATGTCCCTACAAAGGACACAAACTCATCCTTTTTTATGGCTGCATAGTATTCCGTGGTGTATATGTGCCACATTTTCTTAATCCAGTCTGTTACTGATGGACATTTGGGTTGATTCCAAGTCTTTGCTATTGTGAATAGTGCTGCAATAAACATACGTGTGCATGTGTCTTTATAGCAGCATGATTTATGATCCTTTGGGTATATACCCAGTAATGGGATGGCTGGGTCATATGGTACTTCTAGTTCTAGATCCTTGAGGAATCGCCATACTGTTTTCCATAATGGTTGAACCAGTTTACAATCCCACCAACAGTGTAAAAGTGTTCCTATTTCTCCACATCCTCTCCAGCACCTGTTGTTTCCTGACTTTTTAATGATTGCCATTCTAACTGGTGTGAGATGGTATCTCATTGTGGTTTTGATTTGCATTTCTCTGATGGCCAGTGATGATGAGCATTTTTCATGTGTTTGTTGGCTGTATGAATGCCTTCTTTTGAGAAATGTCTGTTCATATCCTTTGCCCACTTTTTCTTGTAAATTTGTTTGAGTTCTTTGTAGGTTCTGGATATTAGCCCTTTGTCAGATGAGTAGATTGCAAAAATTTTCTCCCATTCTGTAGGTTGCCTGTTCACTCTGATGGTAGTTTCTTTTGCTCTGCAGAAGCTCTTTAGTTTAATTAGATCCCATTTGTCAATTTTGGCTTTTGTTGCCGTTGCTTTTGGTGTTTTATACTTTAATTTTCTAAATAAAATTCAATCTGATTGCTGAGCTTCTCACTCGCCATTGTAGAAAAAAAAAAAATCAGTCATGTTTTGGCAGGCCTTCAAGAGCACAGAATTCTGGAGGCTTCTGTAGTGCCTAGGACTTGGGGTAAGGGTCTCTAGTCTTCAGTCCACTGTGGTCAGAGGTCCCTGCTGAAGTACTCATTGTTCAGTGTATGGTCCATTCAAAGACTGAAGGCTCTGGTGCTTCATGCCAAGCTTTAGGGCTCCATCAGGCTGAGTGTTGTGACTGACACCCAGGGTTCTCCCTCAAGTTGCACCCTGCAGCCACTTTTCCTTGAGGTCCCAAGACTTCACAGTGCCGTTGTGATTGCAACTTTTGCTTGTAGCCTCCAAGCACCAATCTCACCCCTAATATTTGCAGAGTAAAATGGAAGCTTATATACCATATGGCCAAATATGTTCTTCTTTTTCTTTTCTTTCCTTCCCTCCCTTCCTTCCTTCCCTTTTTCTTTCTGGCAGGGTCTCCATCATGGCTCACTGCAGCTTCCATCTTCTGGGTTCAAGAGATCCTCCTGCCTCAGCCACTTCAGTAGCTGGGACTACAGGCATGAGCCACTGCACCAGCCTCAAATATTTTCAAAATTGCAAACCAAGCCAGTGAATTGTTAAATAAAATGTGTTCTATTGCTGTATGCTGACAAATATACCTACATAATTTCCTAAAAGGCTACATTCAAATTAAGAATTTTTAGATTCCTTGGAGTCCCGTGCTAGAATACGGTGGCCTGGTAAGTACAGGTCCTGATCCCACACCCCCACTGCATCTCACCAAAGGGCCTCGCATGCCTGTGTGTGGTTCTTCAGCCTGCAGAACCAGGCTGTGTCCACACCCCTGCAAATGGCCATCCTTTGGCCTTCCTTTGGTCTTGGGGTACTCAACTGGTGGCACAATAGGATGGACCTGAAGGTAGGGCTGTTTGGATTGAGAGTTCTGGGCCCCAGGAGCCCAGAATGTAGCCTAAAGAAGAAGGCTTAGGTTCCAGGTGGACATATTCACTTGGCTGCACAGATGCTTTACCGTGGCAAAGCAGGAGTACCCAAAGAAGGGCCAGAGCAGAGCCCTGTAAAGTATGAGTCCAAAGCAGGGCCTGTCTTGCCTGAGTCTGACTGCAATCCTGAAATCACATCCTACAGCTCTGTTGGAACCAACTAATCAGTAAGCAACAAGAGGCATCAGAAAGTAAACTTTCTCCGGCCAGGCGCAGTGGCTCACACCTGTAATCCCAGCAATTTGGGAGGCCAAGGTGGGTGGATCACCTGAGGTCAGGAGTTCGATACCAGCCTGGCCAACATGGTGAAACTCTGTTTCTACTAAAAATACAAAATTTAGGTGGTGCATGACTACGATCCCAGCTACTTGGGAGGCTGAAGTGGTAGAATTGTTTGAATCTGAGAGGCAGAGGTTGCAGTGAGCTGAGATGGCGCCATTGCACCTCAGTCTGCGTGACAAGAGTGAAACTCCATCTCAAAAAAAAAGAAAGTAAACTTTCTCCATATGATAAATCAATTGAGAGTTGACTATTAATGCTAATTTAATTGACACTGATATGTGGAAGCAAAGCTAAAGGCCCATGAGTATGTTGCTAAGCCAATAAACAAACTCAACAAACTCACTGTTTCCAAAGTTGTATAAAAATTATTAACAGGTCTTATTAGAAGCAAGTATTCAATAACAAAATGTTTGAAAGAAATACATATTTTGAAGCAAGCATTTTTTCTTTAATGCAGAACTTCTAGGAGCCCTTTTCTTTTTATTTTTGACAGCGTCTTGCTCTGTAACCCAGGCTGAAGTGTGGAGTGCAATGGCGCAATCTCGGCTCACTTCAACCTCCGTCTCCCAGATTCAAGCGATTCTCCTGCCTCAGCCGCCCAAGTAGCTGGGACTACAGGTGTGTGCCACCATGCCTGGCTTTTGTTTTGTTTTGTTTTGTTTTTTTGTATTTTTAGTAGAGATGAGATTTCACCATGTTGGCCAGGCTGGTCTCAAACTCCTGACTTAAGTGATCCGCCTGCCTCAGCCTCCCAAAGTGCTGGGATTACAGGTGTGAGCCACCGTACCTGTCTGGGAGCCTTTTGTGAATCCCCAAATAGACAAATAAATTAAGTTATATTTCCCAGACTTGTATGATGTGTGCGTATGTGTGTGCGTGCATGTATGTCTGTGTGTGTGCGTGTGTATGCACACATGCCTGCACATGTATGCATAATATATCTCTTGGCAGTAGAATTCTGAAAATGCTATCAATCAAATAAAAAATAATCACTGTGTCAGAGTTCTTGAGTACACAGGATAGAAACTACTTATAACCAGTTAAAAGAAAAAAGGAATTAAGCGGAAGGGTATCAGGGAGCCTTCAAGGCTCCAGTTTGAAAAGCAAGCAGCTTGGACAGTAGAAACCACAGCAAGAAAAGCCCTGCCCTACAGCTACAGTTACTGAGATCAATGAGTTCCCAATCATCTCCATTTCCAACATCACAGGGAGATGCTCACAAATAATAAGTGAAAAAGAAAAAGCAAAAAGAATATGAGCCCAATTCAACAAAAAGAAAGAGAGAAAGATTTACAGGAACAATCTTAGTAGGAAATACAATAGAATGTTAGCCATGCTTTTCCCTGGGTAATGAAGTTACAGGATATTTTTATTTTATTTATGTTCATAAATTACATCTGTAATTATAAAAAACAAATATTTTTCAAACTACTTTTGCCAAGTCTAAAAGAAAAATTGTTCTAATGCCAAAATTTTGAGACGAAGTCCATTTTCACAATATTCAAATCCTTCCCAATTTCATAAACTTTGATGAATTGCTCTAGTTATCAGATGACCTTTTACCATACTTGAGGAATTCTGGTGCAATAAACATTTTTAAAGTTCTTTCTTAACTTTTATATGGATAAATAGGACTTTATAAAATCAGAATTCCTGTAAATTATTGGCATTAGTGGTACACCAAGTCCCTGCTGTCAGTAATTAGTATAACTGCCACTAGCTGGTGCTATTGGTAGACTCTTTTAACAAGGAACTCTCCACGGTGCTTGTATACAACTTCAGATGAGACCACTTCATAGATAATTTCACTTTTTCCAAACAAAATCAGCTCTTTATTAAAGTAGCAACATAAATATTAATAAATTTATTCTTTAATAAAAAGAAAGTAGGATTAACAATGACAAAAACCTCACAACACTATCCTAAATAATATGTCAAAAATAAAATAAAAACAGCAATTATAATCCATTATTTTTAAATAGCAACAATTAAGAGACTACATACCAAAACGTTTGAGATGCAGTCAAAGCTGTGCCCAGAGGTAAAGTTATAGTCTTATGTGTCCTATTATTAAATAAAAACATGAAAATAAATGAACTAAGCCATCAATTAGTCAAAATATTCATAAAACAAAATAAACATAAAAATAAGGAAGGAATTAAAGACGAAAAGTTATATTAATATTACATCAAATAGAAAAAATAGAACTGATGAAATACTCAAGTGTTGGTTCCTTAAAAAGACTGGCAAGTCTAATAAAAGAAGGAAAAAAGTAATTAAAAAGACCAGAAATGAGAAAGAAGCCATAACCAGAGATACAGAGAAAAATATTTTTAATTATAATTATATATAGACAAAAAATTTTTAAATTCTATGAAAATGCATGTTTTTCTTTAAAAATATGATTTTTTAAAAAATTGATACTCAAGAAGAGATAGTTAAAACCATAGAAAAGGTTTTTTAAGTTTTCAGAGAATTGTCTTCTACTCATCCTCCCTGAAAGACATTGAGGCCTAAACAATGTTATGGGTGAGTTTCCCCAGACCCCAAAGAATAGGCAATTCATATGCTATGTACCAATCTAGATTTTGAAGCTGATAAAGATAGAATTCAAAAATGTACAACTACAACCCAATCTTAGTCATAAATATAAATGCAATAATCCAAATAAAATGTAAGAAATTGAGTTCAACATTGTTATATGAAAAAAGGAGGGGAAAACACCATTATTTAACAGGATACATCTCATACAGAAATAATCCAATATTGAGAAACTATTAACATAATTTATTGTGATAATAGGCCAGAGAAGTAAAACCACATGATCATTTCTAGTTACCTAGGGTATGCTTAATATAATTGAACAACTTCTAATAAAATGCTTAGCATATTTGAACCATCAAACCACATCTTTAACCTGATAAAGACCTGAATTTCAGTCTAAGAGCTAACATTTAAAAGCTGGTAAAGTTTAATGGCATATCTAACAAGTCAGGAATAAGGGCAAAATTATTACCATCATTTATTTAACACATGAGGTACAAATATTATAAAGAAAGAGAGAAAAATCGCCATTAATTATACTTAAAATGATTGGCTACTTAGAAGAGAATCAACTAGGGAGTATTAATGAAAGAGTTCCAAAAAGTTATCAAATACAAAAATCAATAGCTTGACCCCAGAAGGAACAGCCAGTAATAAAAAATAATGGAAAAATGATCCCATTCAAATGCAACAAAGAAATGAAATATCTAACAATACAATTAATAAAAATATGCAAGACATACAAAATTACTAAAGAACATTTGGAGATTGTCTTCAGTAACCTTAACACATGACAAGTTCCTGAATGAGAAATTTAATCTTACAAAGTTGGTAATTCTCCCCAAAGTAGTCTGTACTGTTAAAGCAATTCCAAACAAAATGGCAATAGAATTTCTTTTGGAACATGACCAAAATATATCTAAAGCTTATCTGCGCGAATACATGCAAAAATATAGTCAAAAATATTTTTTAAAAGAAGAGTAACATTTACCCCATTAATTGAGAAACTAAACACACAGTAAAACAAATGATAAAATGGCAATAATTAAAACAGCATGGTTCAGGAATAAAGGATATAAAAAAATTAAACAAACAATAAATTCAGAAACCACTCCAAGTGTGTGTAAGAATTTAATATTTGATAAATGTGGAATTTTTAAAAGAGCAAAAAAGGGAGTTTTCAATAAATGATGATGCAACAACTAAATAAATATTTAGACCTTTAATCACCCCTATATCAAAAATAAATTCCATTTGGAGTAAAAATTCAAATCTAAAAAAATAAAATAAAAAACATAGACAGATATTTATATAACACTGGGAAAGAGAAGACATTTTTAAACATGACACCAAAAGCAGAAATCATGAAAGACAGATTTATCTAAATAAAAAAATGCAATATTTCTGTTTATCAAAGACATCACAGATTAAATTGGTAGATATCTGACAAAGAGCAAAATGTCTGCAGCATGCAGAACAAACAAATGGTTAGTGGTTTCAATACATAAAAAGTTCTTACAAATCAATGAAAAGTGAAACCTCAACAGAAAAAGTATCAAATATGTTCATTCATTCCTTCAACAGATATTTTTTGTGCACCTAATATGTGTCAAATATTGTGCTACAGGCAGAGAATACAACATTGAAGAATCTAGACATCCAAACATGGTCTCTTCCCTTATACATTCTAGTATGGGAAATAGATCCCCCAAAGGTAAATAAACAAATAAATAACACTACAAGTTGAGACACAGATTAAGAGTGATGAAGGAAACAAAGGACTGATACAGCAAATGGGAGGACAGAAAGGTAGGGTCTACTTTCAATAGAGTGCTCCGTGCAGGTCTTTCTCAAGATGTTATATTTAATCAGTTATCTAAAGGATACGGTTGTGGTGGGAGAGAGATTGGCTGTGAAAAGCAGCTTAAACAGAGAAAACAGCATTACCTAGCCCCCTGAGGTGCAGAAAATATCTTGGCACATTGGAAGAACCAGTGTGGCTGCATTCAAGTGGGCAATAAAGAGAGGAGCATAGATGGGGGAGAAAGGATAGGTAAGGGTCAGATTGTGCAAGGCTATGTGAGCCATGGTAAAGGGGTTTAGATTTTATCCTAAAAGCAGCAATTTGCTTAATTCAATTTGTGAGAAAGGTTGTTGGTGCCACTCTATCAAAAATGTATTGGAGTGGTTAAGAGTGGTAGCAGACAGACCAGGTGGAACTGGTGTCACAATATCCCGATAGGAAAGAATAGACAACTCCATTAAAAAGTTTGGTTCTAAAGGAGAGCTGAGAAATGGTTCACAGATGGAGAAGACGTGCACGAGGGAAGGTGTGGTTAAGATGAAAGACACTGGAGCGTGTGTACAGGGAATAATCCATTGAGAGGAGGTGAGATTGATGAAGTGAAAGAGAGAAAGGGGAAAACCTAAGGAGGAAGTCCTTGAAAAGGCAAAGGGGCTGGGATTCCGGGCATGAGAGGAGGGGATGATCTGTGAAGCTCCCTCTATTATCACAAAAAGGAAGGTTACCAAGGTAACTGGGTTGGAGGATCTTGTGGTGACAAGATGAGAAAGTCTGTATGTAGCAAATTCTGTTTTCTCAGGGAAATGTGAAGTAAACAGGGAGGAAAAGATCGGAACATTTTGAGGAGATGAAAAGGTATGAAGAGTAGTCTCAGATGTGGAGAACTGAGACTACAGTAGGAAAAACAGCACCAACTTGAGGTTTGAGTTAATGAATTGGAAGTAAAAATGAATTGGCTGAATTGTGTGTTTTTCTCAAAGAAAATGTTCAGTGTCCCAGTAAGGCCCATGAAAGGCAGATGATAAGATTTATCCAGAGTTGGGATTTTGTCAGGAAAGTAAATTGGAAGAAATTACAGTTCAAGAGTGCTGAAAGCAATGCATTTCAAGGAGAATGATCATGATAATGGATCACAGAATCTAGACTAACCAAGGATGAGAATGCAAGACAGGGGCTGATAAACAGTGGGAAAAAATGAAGCAAACGAATTAGCTGTCAGTGAGCAAGGAATCTAGGATAGGAAGATGGTGATCAGAGCATGGAATGTCTGATGATGTGCTAGTTCAGGTCCTCTTAGAAGCAGACACCAAGACAGGGTTCAGTGTGCAAGAGCTTTATTGAGGGAACTCCTGTGAAGGACAAAGGGAAGGAAGCAGGAGAGGGGAAGGGAGCCTTCATACTATAATACAGGTATGATATCTATGAAAGGAAAGGGGAACTGGGCCCAAGAGCCTCAGGCTGCATGCAGCATAGTTCTCAGAAAGTTTCAACCAGGCTGCTCAGGTGTTCCAAAGCCAAACTTGCTTATCAGAGGAGTCCTACATCTTCCATGAACGTGCCACCACCAACATCCCGTGCTCACTGACTGGGAGTAGTGCTGATGAAGCATGGCCTCAAGTGCAAACCCAGCAGTGGATGCCTTGGGAAGGCAGGCGGACCTGTCAGTCACTTCCGCTCCCTGGAGCAGGAGATCTGAGAGGTTCATGGTCACCACAGACAAGACTGTAGAGAGGATGCGGATTCTAATAATGACATGGTCTAGAACTGTGTGGATTCTAATAATGACATGGTCTAGAACTGTGGTAGCAAGGACTGATTCTGAAGGGGAGAAATAATCACTGGAGATGAAGTTACAGGAAGGAGGGGACTGGATGTTGGAGTTCAGCTTTAACCACAGTTGTGCATAACACAACTCCAAGTTGTGTCAAGCACCCCACAGTCACTGAGGATTTGGACAGTTATTAAAACAATCTTCTGGCAGATGGCAATATTTGGGGTTGTGGCGGGGGGCGGGGGGAGGTGGGCAGGGGAAACTAGCTTGTTGATGACAGGATCTGAGGTGAAGGTTCAAGTAGGAGCTAGTCTTTGAATAATTAATTATGACAAAACTCACTAGGAATAGGAAATCTATAAATTACAGGCTGAAAGGAAAAGGTTGGTATTGTCCAGTAACAAGATTCTCAAAGAAGCCGGGATTTTGGCAGGCAGAGGACGTGCTGCTCTGCGAGCAGCCACGACTCGCACGGAGGCCGCCCCCAGCCTGTCCCTAAGGCACGTGGTCCTCTAGAGGGCTTCACGGGAGAGTTCTGGCTCGACCCAGGGCCGACGAGGGCAAGGAGAGAAAGGGGTTTGAGGCGAGGCAGAGGACTCAGGGGTCTGCGGACGACCGGTCGGCCGGTGGAGACCGCCGCGGCGAGGCGCCTGAGGTACCGCGGTGCGGAGCGAGGGCGA
>NW_012116555.1:3899069-3952789 GCF_000951035.1 Colobus angolensis palliatus
CAGCGCTGCGGGGCGACGGCTTCGCAAGGCTTCGGCCCGCACGGGTGGCAGCGGTCCCCAGGGAGGAAAGACAAAGATATGCGGGTTAGAAACCAAGGAAATCGCGCCGACGCCTCTCAGCCCTGCAAGAGCTGCAGACCCACGGGCAGTGCGGTGCCACTTTCGCCCAACAGGGTGCCACGAGAGAAAACTGCGCTGGTCATAGGAAAACAGATCCAATTCAGGTCTCATGCAACAACTTAGTGGCAATTGAGGAAAATGATTCAAAACCCTTAAATGTCTGAATAGTTTGACCCAGAAAGTGTAGCTTGAGAATTTTCCCTTAATGAATAATTATGAATACCACAAACTTTTCATACAGGGTGTTCAGTGCAGTATCTATAATAGCAAAAAAAAAAAAGCCAGAAAAAAAATGGCAAAAAGGAAATTGGGAATGTCCTATACCCAACAAGGTAATGGTTAGTCTTTTTCTTACAGCGAATACTAAACTGCTATTAAAATAATGCTGTGAAATAATACGTAACGATATGGAAAAGACTTGATACTATATGCAATGAAAAAAATCAGTTTCATCCCCATTTGTACCATGTGTGAGTGTATACTTATGTGTACATGTGTGTACACATGACACATCACATATGTGATAATGGAGAGAAACACACCAAAATGTTAAGCAGTTATCTCCAGGTGATACGGCTGCAGGTAACCCTTTTTTAACTTATGTTTCCCAAATGTCATACAAGTATGTTTTATAGTAAAAAATATAATACAAGGAATTTTACTCCATTCTTGTGTACCCATTCTATATTTATCTCAATTCAAATTTGTGAAAATCTTTCTCTTCTATTGTGTAGCAAAGTGGTAGACATCAAAAGATTTTTTAAAATGAATAGAGAGTCCACAAAAGTAGTTTATCTTCCTCAAAAGTTCTGCATAAATTACAGTATTACAGAAGAGTTTATTGCTTAAACATTTTGCAGTTAATCAAAGCCACTGTCTTCTGTGACGTTATACCTTATTTAACTCTAGTAATAATTTCCACTTTAGAAAAAAATTCTGGGCTTTTGAGAAATGAGAAATGTAATTTGATTTGTAATTTCCAGACTTGGGAACACAAAGTTTGCTAAAAACAGAAAAATGTGAGACAAATGTTTTAGATCATACCAATGTTTTAGATTCAATGAATCTCTCTTTAGTTTGGAATAATTGAATAGTTTGAAATCTCTCTTTAGTTTAAAAAATATGACAATAACTAGAATCTAAGCTTAACATCCCGGTCTCCCAATCATAAATTAATTTAAAATTTTAAGTTAATACCTAGGGAGTCTGTTTTGCTAAACCTTGTTCTGGGAACACGCATAAAAGTGATAATAAAATTATAATAATATAACACAGGAGAGGGGTTCCAGGGCTTTGTTATTAGATTGATAGAAGATCCATTATAAGTTTCCAATATATTTTAAGCTAAAGTGAGCTCAGAGTTGTCAGGCTGATTTTATTTAATGATGAGCAAATCCAATATTAGATATTTATTGGAATGTTGCTTTGTTGTTTAAACAGATGATGACATAAGTAATCACACCATCCTGTAAGTTTCCTGCACCCTGAAGGTACTGGATACAATTATTGTGTCTGGAAGCATACTTTTGGTAAAAATTATCAGAAATAAATAAAATGTCCAAAGAGAACAAATCCTCTTAAGGCCAAAAGTTTGTGTTAACCAACTGCTCCTGAATAAAATGAAGGTTATAGGAGCTTTTTATAAAACATTTTGTCTCAAAAACCTTAGTATTCACCAAATGATGTAACCAAACAGCGTTACATACAGATAAGACAGAAGAGCATTTATTATTGGTGCTACAGTCCAGCTTTCACTATTCATACAGTGATTTCAATTTAACTCAACAATTTTGGAGTCCCTATTATGTCTCCTGCACTGTGCTCAGACGGTATGAACAAAAAAGATAACACAAGGTTCCTACCTTTGAGAAGCTCCATCTAGAAAATTACCTTCAGATTACTCAGATGCGGGGGATAACCTGAATCCCTACATTACCCCCCACTGTCGTGCCAAAGCTTCGCATCCCATATTCTCCAAATGAGCTGATTTTCTCTCATTCCTATGCTCCAATTTATCCAGAGCAACCCACTGCCTCCACAATAGCTAAATCAATAGTTATTAGCCATTCAGGAAAGTCAATGACTAGTATGAGATTCTAACTAAAGATATGGACTTCCTCCTCCAGAAACATGCGCAGAAATGCATACACCATATACTTTGTTTCACTGCACTGGAAGCTGATTTCCTGAACATAAGCAATATTTTCAAGGGTTATGCCTCCTTTCTCTTTTGAAAGAAAAATGACTGTTTCCTGGAAAAAAAAATTTAGGAAATTCTGACTATTCAGCAGTACATCTCAACGAGATTTAGTTTAAATGAGTTGAAATTGTGCTTTGGCTTTTGACATAGCAGCATATGCTTCATCTTTGATAATCCATTACAACTGCTTCCCTATGGCAACAAGTGCTGAAATCCTTGACTCACAAAGGTACATATTTAATAAAATGAAAGCAGAATCACATAGAATGGAATTTGCCAGGTTAAGGTGGTCTGCATACTATAACACCAAATTCCTCCAAGACTTTCAAGTTAGACTCAAGTCACATTATTTCCTCTGCCTTCAAGTTCAATTAGACTTCTGGAAAGTCAGCAGATTTCTGTCTGGTTAGAGAAAAACGTCTTAACCTGCTCCTATTTCTTGGCAACACCTTTTGGAAAGGTGGTGACAGCTGCTGATATGGAAAGTACCGAGACACAATGACGTGCGGCAATCCTTTCCTCATCAAGCAGGAAAACCATGCTGTGTTCCTGACATCACAGGTGCACCAGCTTCCCCCAGAGTGCAATTTTTCTTCTTCCATTTGAATATTTATTGAGAAAGATTATTTTGAAGATGTTGACAGTCTTTCCAGTTTCCAAAAGGTGTTCTAAAATGGAGTTCTCTTTTGATGACATCAGCAAGCACATGAAAATGTGAAGCTGGATGCACTGAGAGGCATCAACAGTTTCATCCAGTTGCATGCTGAAGAGAAATACGCAGAGATGCCCATTTCTTCCAAGTCTGAAGTGAGTGATGTCATTTGACAGTAGTAGGGCCTCAATTTTCTTTCATGGACCACATTTAAGAACCTTTGAGTCAAACTATTTGATTCCGCACTCCCCTTACACTATTGTTTCCCACCTCTGTACTTTTGTTCTTGGCATTTCACCCACCGAAAATGTTTTCTCCCTGCTCTCATCTATTCAAATCCTGTCCATCTCTCAAGACCCAGACCACAGCCAGTCTCTTTCATTAAGCTTTCCATGATTACTGCAGCCTGAAATGATCTATCTCTCTTCTGAACTCTGACAATGGTTCCTATCTTTGACAGTTCTCAAAATTTGGTTCTGAGACCACCACCTTCAAAAATGCACCATAATATGTATTTTTACAAGCACCAGAAAGAGCTGTGGTCATTTCTACCATTTTCCCGAATCTTCTTTGCGACTCTTAAAAGAAAAACTCACTTCCCAGATGGATGGAGAGAAGACTAACAATGATTGTTTTTGCTGAGGTGACCAACTGACTCATCTGAATCATTCCTTTCTGTACTCATTTTCACACAAAATGTTTTAATTTGTCAGTTGTGTATCTGTCAGGTCTGTAGTGTCATTGTTGACTGCTGAAATCCTACATTTACCCATGGATTTTTCCATCACAACCTCCCAGTGTCATGGCCATCCTTCTAAGGATTCAGTGCTGCTACCATTTTCAAAATAACTTCACACTCTATGAGAAACAATTTAAGCAGAGCTTAAAATGAAGGCAAGCACAGTTAGATGGACATGGCTACAACTGACATCATATACTCAAATAAGATATAAAATCAAATGTATTCTGGAACCGAGCAGCAACTTCAAGGTCATCTCTTCCAACAGATTTACATTACAGATGGGGGAAATGTGGAGAATGGGGTATTTCAGAGCAAGAAACTGAAATTTAAAAGAATAAAAATCTTAAAGTTAAAACAACAGCAAAATCACATACAGTCAAAGGCACTGTCCTAATTAGCTCATGGATTCAACATTAAGGATAAATAAAATTGAAGAATTAAATGAAAAGAATTAAAGGATGAAAATAACTCAAAATGCAAAAGATGGATCTCACTCATCTATAAAAATGGCCCAAAAGACTCTTTGATATTATAAGTAACAAGATGACTTGGACTCAAAACCAGTTATGCTTATTCATAATAATAGTTATCATGTACTTACTGTATACCAGGGATTGGGCTAAGTGTTTTACATACATTAATCAGCTCAACTGTATTAAATTCTAATTGAAAAAAAGTATCAAAAGAGAAAGTCTACAATACCTCTGTAGGAAAAGAAATGAAGAAAGCAAAAGCTGGCCATGCATCTGCGGCCTGGACTAGTAGAAAAGATGCTCTGCATATTGAACAATATCTGGTCTGAGTGGCAGTTGCATTCCTATGGGGAAGATGAGCATGTTGCACTACCAGAGCTTACTGACACTGGTTGCTGAGAGCTGATTCAATGCTCACCAAGCAACCTTCTGATTATAATTTATTTTTCCATGTAAATTTGCCTATTGGGAGAAAATGCACTGAACCATAAACATGAGAAACCACTGTGCCTGACACTTCCCATCACAAATTAAAGAACTGAATTGTGGTATTTATACACTACTAGTCTTCTAGTACCTAGTTAACTCTCTGGATGAACCAATAATCAGGGTCAGCCTTAGTAAGTGGTGACCACATCAAAGTTACCTGTGAGACCTGGCAGGGAGGCCAGCCTGCCCACTGTCCTGCTGCCTGCCTTCTTTGAACAGCAAACTCCCACATGATTACACACACACACACACACACACACACCATTTTAATTAGAAACGGAAATGATGGGAAAAGGAGGAACAAAATATAGTGTTTATCCATGCTCTAGAGCACTACCTTGTGAGCTTAGTTTTTACAGCAGATAAGGCCAAAGTGTTTTTTTTTTTCCAATGGCATCGATAAGTACTTATTTTGCTTATTAAAAGAATCAGTCACCTAAGCAAAAAGAAAAAGTTCAAGTAGAACTTGGACATATAAACTTTTACCAAAGAATAAATATAAAAATATTTCAGATGTTCACAAATATATGCAACACATCATTACTTAAGGGTATTGTTTCCTTTTGGGATGTTTTGTTGATCAGTTTTTGTGTCCTGATATCATCTCCATAGGAGAGAAACTTATAAATATAGCAGGATCCTAACATGACTTATCACAATTCTTGACAAGACTTTTAGTTCATTATCTTACATCAAGAATTCCAAAGTCAAAATGCAGTAAGAACCATTAGGACCCTGTGTTCAGGGTTGAGGACAACACATGTAAAAGCTGCACTAAAGCTATGAACATCAAGAATACGATCTTACTTATTCAACTACTGAATTTTAACTATGATGATGGTGTTATGAAAATATATTTTTAGTCTAATTAACTTTTTTTCCAATCAACAATGGTTGGAGTCTAACACTATTTTCAAACAGAATTACCAAGTAAACAATACATTGAGAAGGCCTGCCATCTTTAGAAAGAAAGCAGAATTACTGACTAATTATCTAACATGAAGTTCAAATATTAAGTACTCAACCTCTATGAATATTATCATGGACATTTGGCATGAGACATATTTTTTAATGGATTTGTCTTTTGTGATACAGTTTGGTCCATAAGATCTAAAATCAAACAGTTCTGGCAGGCTCTATATTTCTCTGAAAATTAAAGCAATAATTGTGCTGATAGATAAGTTGGCCAAAAAAAAAAAAAACCCAGAATGATCAAAATTAATGGTATATTTTTATATAGATGATCATGAATCATATCAAAATAAAAATATATAGTTACAAACTGTTTTGAGAAACAAATGAAAAACTATTTCTGTGATATGCATTTGAGGTTGGAGATTTTAAAATTTAGAAAATGAAGCAAACATTTATGGTTTGACATTTATAACATCATTGCTTCTCACTGGCCTTGAGATAAACTGTTTGTACAAACCGTACAAAGTTTTACACAAGTCTGAAGGTAAATGATTTCCCTGAAAACTTCATCTGCCAATTCTTTCTCAAATGGAAAAGTAAATGTACAATTAGCTATTTTTGGTAACCAGCAGTAACAGCTATTTATAAATTTCCCTTATTATTTTTTAACTTTCAACATTATTTATCATAAATCAGTGACCCTCTCTTCCTGAAAGAAATGTGAAATACTACATCATGTTCCATGTGAGGTACTCAATATGCTAGAAATAAATAATAATTTAATAACTGTGTCCACTCATATTAACAAAAAAGTTGTTTAATAATAATAAGCGGTATAGTAAAATGGAAAGTTCATGGACTAAGGAACAAAAAAATCCCAGGCTCTACAATTTTCAGACATTGTTAAGTAAAA
Source organism: Colobus angolensis palliatus (assembly GCF_000951035.1). Taxonomy (NCBI): domain Eukaryota; kingdom Metazoa; phylum Chordata; class Mammalia; order Primates; family Cercopithecidae; genus Colobus; species Colobus angolensis. The sequence goes on from NW_012116555.1 coordinate 3,905,574, forward strand.
AAAGGCAAGGTGCAGAAGGGTATGTATAAGATGCTACCATTTGTGTGAAGGACAATGTATACATTTCCTTGATTTTACATACATGAAATAGCTCTTGAAAGTCCAAGAAACTGGTAACTTCTTGCCTCTGGGGAAGGTAATGGAAGAACTGAGAGATGGGGTAGGGAAAAAACTTACCTTTCACAGTATTCCTTTTTGTACTTTTTAAAAACATGTTATTACATATTAAAATAATCTTTAAGAGATAGCTGGCTTCTATTCCTGACTTCTTCATCAGCTACACATTTGACCTTGTGCAATCACTTACCTCAATTTTCTCCATTTTAAAATACTAAATCTCTAGATTCTCCATGTACAACTCAACAGAATTATGGCTCAATCGAAGGTATATACAAAATATCAAGTGGCGAAATAAAATAACTATTAGCCTTAATTTGCAAAGACTTACTCTTCTTTTTATTCTATATTGAAAGTAAAAGTGTGGTTAACCCACCTTTTTAACATATCCAAACTATTGCTTCTGAGATACACACTCTCAAAACATTCCAATTATTATATTAAATGTAAGTATAAAGAGGTAGAATTTTTGTGGTAGAGTTTCAAAATTGAACCTGAGATAGGAAAAAGCTAAAAATCACCCATATATCTCCAAAAAATTATGCCAAGAATCTTCTAAAAATCATCCATAATCTTTATAAACAGAAGATACTAAAAGAACCAGAGAAGGCCAAGAGTAGAGCAATAGAAAGCTTAGACCAGGAAAAGTAGGACATGAAGAAGACACTACAAAAAAAGAAATCAAAACTTACTGATACCTTAGAGGACAGGGAGAATGGGGACAGGCCTGGTGACACATTCTTTCATAATTCTACATGCTGAAGGGTAAAACTGCTAGCCTTGGGTCTCAAAGGGCTTAGAGTCTAATCATGGGGGGCAATACAATTAATAATGCAATAATAACACAAAGGATAGAAGTAAAAAATAAATGGTAAGGTAAATGTGAGTTTATCTGAAGAGGTCTCCATGAGTTGGAACTGTCAAGAACAGATTCATAGAAGAAATAAGGCTTTGAAGCCTGTGTAATAAGCAAAGTGGTGGTGACAGCATGGATAAAATGAAGAAGTCAAGCAAGGAGAGTCAGTTCTAGTAGGATGGGAGCAGTAATCATAGATAACAGGGTGATGAATTGAGTTTTAGACATAGTTTGATTCTAAATAGTAACTTGGCTAAAAATGTTAAAAATTTTTTCAAATGTTGGGTTGCCAAATTTTCTTTATAGAATACTACATAGGAATGGTGACATGCTAGTAGTATATCAAAACTGGCTGACTAGGCAAGATCAACACATATCTAGATCCAACTTTTTAATAGGCAGGGCCCTGAGGTATGAGAAAATCACACTTATACAGGATGTTTGGTAACCATCTTCCAGTATTTTCTTGCAGCTACCTAATATTATTTCCTAACACAACTTTCATACTCAGGAATCAACTCCACCCAAAAACACAAACCAGGAAATCAAGAGGTGCCAGTTTTACTTTGCCATTGATTAAGTTTGTGAATTGGGCCTGGGTGATGAAATTGAGTGCTGTGGGTTTTAACTATATGAAAAAATGTCGAAACAAAATAAATCAAAAAAACCATCTGTCAGTGATCTAGTGATTTTGTAAAGCTAAAGCAATGATGTATAACCACTTAACTTCTGGCAAAATACACACTATAAACTCAAGATATTTGTTATTACATTGATAAAAAGGTAGGGGTGTGTGTGTGTGTGTGTGAGAGAGAGAGAGAGAGAGAGTTATTATTGGTAGCATACTGATAAACCTTGTAAGAAATTTCTAAAAATGTATTTCTAAAATGCTGGCATAGGGCAAGAAAGAATATCAACAAATATAAAGAAGGCTATAAAGCAAATGAAGTCCTCAATGCAGAAAGCATATATTCTAAAATTCTATTCTACTTTTTATTTTTGTTACAATCCTTCAAACACCCAAATACACATATCTTCATCAATAATCTCTTAGTGATTTACTGGGGTGTGAATGAGAATATAGAGCCTTGCCAGGAAAAAAAAAAAAAACTGATGTTTAAGCAAATTTATTTAAAAAGAGAGACTTGAAACAGGTAAAAGTTTATGGTTAATATAATGGTGTGTTACAGCAGTGTGCCTTGTATTATTTGATGTGGATATTAGGCTTTAATGCTAATACTCATCATTGATTAAAGTATAAATAACAAGAAAGAGAAACCATTTTCAAAGCATTAAAACAAAAAACTTTAAAAATGTGTGTGTGCACGCGTGTGTGTGTGTTTACTATAGATCATAAGGGAATAACAAAAATTGTTTTATTATAGCTATCCTCTTCTAATTCAGATCTGTCGTTTCTATTATTAACTTCAGTTTTTAGGAGTTATAACTCAGCCATAACATTTACTGTATTGAAACTTGACAGTCTCCTGGGAACTCTTTCCTTTAAAGGCATATTTTAAAAGTTAATGCCAAAGAAGTTGGATACAGATCAATGGCATCTTGAGTGGTATACAGACCTATGCTTTATTTATTAAATCAATGGTTTCATCCCAAGCAGGGCTGATTTCTGAAAAGTCATCTTGCATATCCTCGTAAGTACCCACTGGCCTGGAGATGCGTGGTGGTAAATAGGCTGCTTCATTTCACTTTTAAGGAGACAAAAATTTCCACTTTAATACTAGTGTTTTCTAGATGGCAAGATCAGAAACAGTTTTATTGTTATGCTCTTCCTCCAGAAAGGAGATGGAAAAGGGAAAAACCAGTGAGAGCCACAGGATGACGATGTAGGATCTACATTTCATTAAATATTCACCAGTCCAAAAAGTGCAGCTTTGCAAAGTATAACTAATATATTTAAATCATCTGTTCAACCTTTAATAGTACCTTTATTCCCTTAGACTCTGGCTATGGATACTAAATTGCTTAGGTTCTTCATATGGATTATGTCAAATTCTATCAGGATCAGCTGGATGGCTTTCTCCTAGTTTTCCTTGACTAGATTAGGCACACAGACATAGTACCTGCCTAGATCAGAGGCACGGGAAGTAAATCATGAAAATTCCTGGACAGATCAAAGCTATGGGACTCAACAAATAAATCTTATTGGTCTAAGAACACTAATAAATTGCTTTATTTTTAAAATAAGATTTTTCCTTTTTCAAGAAATAATCTTTTAAAATAGGTCTTACAGATTTTATCTTAAAACCTCTCTGAATACAACACATAAATTAATTCATATTGCCTAATACTATTACAATTTAATTATTCAGTACTTCTCAGAGTAACATCAAATACATGTTATATTACATATTTTATATGGGGGTGGGGGTAACACAGAGAGAGAGAGACAGAGTGAACCAGAGCTACCCAAATACCTGCTCCCAAATGAAAAACTAAAATAGGTAGGTATTATCATAAATTACATAATAAATGAAAAGAATCCATGTACTAGTATAATATGTTGATTCTATTTATTCTTCCTGGCAATCCCTTCAAAGTCTATGGCTTCAACAACTACACGAACACTAATGACTTCTAAATCTCTAGCCCCTGGGCAATTTCGATCCTGACCTCTAACCTGTATATCCTACTTCTATTAAGCATCTCCAATTAGATGTCCCACTACCACCTCAAACTCAACATATCTAAAATTTAATTCAGCATTTCCCCCTGGAAAAGTGTTCTTCTTCCTCCTGTATTCTTTGCCTTGAAGCATGGTGTCACCCACCTGCACAACTAGAATGCCTGAAACTGAATCATACTAGATTCTTTCTTCGTCTCCACTGCCTGGAAAATTTCATTTCTGAAATAATTATTTCACCTGTATCCTTTTCTATAGTCTCATTGCCAAAACCTGAATTTACGTCCTATCACTCTTACGTAGACTTGTGAAATAGTCTCCTAATTGATTTCCCTCACACAGTCCTACATCCCCACCTCCACTCCAATTCAGTTCCCTTGGTGCTATTATATGTCCCTGCTTATAATCTTTCAACAGTACTCCTAATCTTGAAATACAGTTCAAACTATTTACTTGGTACATAAAAGCCTTCTTGATTTGTCCATTTCCCTGTCTCATATTCCTTCCCTTAATCTACATGTGATTTCATGTCTCTGTACCTACTTTTTCTGCCTCTCTTTCAAAACTCAAGAATAAATTTAGGAATTAAAAGTCGTTCCTAACTCTTCAGTGTGCCTTAATATTCCACTTCTGTGTCCTTAAAATGTATTCCTCTTCCATCATACTTGAAGAGGAACTGCACTGCTTATCTCTGTACCTTACTCAGTGCCTCACATGAAGCAGGAGCTTATCTGTTTACTGACTGAATGAAATAAGTCAATGTAAGACAGTGAAATCTGAAGAATACTCATGGAATGCTTTAACATTTGATACTGAACAAGCTCTGCCAAAAAAAAATTGTATAATTTGCTTATTATTACTAATCTGTCCCCTATCATATTTTTAAATAATTTTTCATCTTCTATTCAATAAAGTGTGCTAAGTTGAAATCTTCAACCTTTAAAAGGCAAATACCTCATTTCAAACACAACTAGTCTTACAAGTAATAAACTCTTTAATTAACATGTAATACAAAGGCTCGCATTACTCAAGAGACTAAAAGGAATTTGGGTTAATTCAACCCAGCAAATACCTGTTTGCCTGCATATCTAGGACACCATCTACGCATCAGTAGCATGTAAACAAATCTAGCTGTCACCACCCCACAGCCCCCAAATCAACTACAGTCACATCGGTAAATCTGTCACGTATGCCCCAGTATTCCTTCAGCTTCCTATGATCAACCCAGGAAGGTTTGGGTTATTTTTAATTCTTAGCAACAAAGTTAATTTAGTTATTTAGAAGCTATAACATTATTTCCACCTCTGTATGGAACATACCAAATCAAAATCTAACAAAGAGGACCTGAAAGCAAAATATTTTTAAGTAAATAAATTAAAGTTATTTTTAAAATAGGGCTTATTCAAAAACAAACTTGTCAGTTAATGCCTTAAAAACAATAAACACACCTAGTCCTAACAATATCATATGAAAATTAAGCACATGTAATCTTCAGAGTTGAGTTTTATTTTTAAGAGGCAACAGAGTCTCTGAACAGATAACTTGCTTCCTCTACTTTTATTTGACCTCAAAGGACCATTGCTGACAGGAGGATCGGAAATGAGAAATTACTTTTAGATTCAGGTTTATCATTTATCTGATGGTCATTGGAAAAAAAGGACAAAGTTTCATCCTCTGCATACTGAAACTTTAATGGAAGACAATATCTAAAACAAAACTATTTTAGACTGGATCTAAAGCCCATTACACTTGTCTTATAGAATAAGCAAGAGTAGAAACAGATACACCACACTTAAATGAAAAAAAAAGGAAATCTTTTAAAATGTAGATGGTTATTATTTATAGCCTTATTGTTCAAAGTGTAGATCACGCACCATCAGCATGAACATCACATGGAGCTCGCTGGAACTGGAAAAAAGGTCACACCCAGAGCTCCTGACTCAGAATCTGCATTTTAACAAGGTCCCACATGATCATATGTTAAAGTCGAGGTTCTCTGGTTTATATAGTTGATTAGTTCTGGCTATCCCATCAAATTACCTGTGTAGTTGGTACAAAATATATAGGAGCTTGGACACTACCACTAGAAATTGCAATCTGACAGATGTTAGCCAGAGTCAGCCAGACATCTGCATTTTTTTCAAAATTTTGTCAGCTATTTGAATTCATATCCTGATTAAATAACCAACCACTAGTGTAATCAAAAGAATTGTGGCTTTACCAAAGTACAGAACTCCTTTAAATATCAAACTCCTCTACTCTAGTACACTGAAAATAACATTTTATATATTCATGTTTCAGGCACTCTACTTTGTAAAACAGACAAATGTTAATTTATATATTTACATATAATCCTTTATAGGAGATTCAATAATCTCTCCTACAGAAAAGTTGAGGTCAACTCAGATGTATGCCCTTATCCAAAGAGACCCAAACTGGTTCTTTGCTGGAACAAAATAAATTTGAAATCACAAGGTATCACTAGCGCATAATATTACTTGTGATTTTTTTTTTTATTAACATGGTAAGTCATCCAAGAGGAAAACTTTATTTATACTAACAGCAACTCAAATACTCAATTCAATCAACAACAAAGTTAAAATAAAGAGTCAAAAACATCAGAACTAAAATATGAAAAAATACTTTATCAGTGTCACTGATATAACTACAGGTATGTAATGAAGCATGCAAATGTGTACTTGGGAGTATAATTAAGTTAGGAATAAAGACATAAGTTAGTGTTGCTTCTCATCAATAATGAGCAAAGAAGACTGATCCTGGCATGACACTGGAGCAGTTTTGCAGGTCACTTAACCAACAGCCTCCATCCAAAATGCATTCCCTCCACAAATTCTATTGGTCACAAACTATGTACTCGGTACTGTGTTCAGCACTCAGGACACAAGGACACAGCCCTGCCTTCCAGGGCCTTTTTCAGTCTAGCTGGGGAGACCCAAATAAACAGGTAGTTACAAAACACGGCACTAACTGCCACAACAGGAGAGGGAGACGGTGGGATGAGTATATTGAAGGGTACTCAGCTGCCTTGGAGAGACAGGGAGGGTTCCTAAGAAATGAGTCCTGAAAGGAGAGAGGTGGGTAATACGAGAGGACATTCCAAGCTGAGGCCTTGGAAAAAAAGAGCATGAATTTGCACTTTAAAAATCACTCTAAGGCCAGGTGTGGTGGTGCATGCCTGTAATCCCATCGCTTTGTGAGGCCAAGTCGGGAGGATTGCTTGAGACAGGATTCAAGACTAGCCTGAGCAACACAGAAAGACCCCATCTCTACAAAAAATAAATAATAAAAATTAGCCAGGTGTGGTGGTACAGGCTTGTATCCCAGCTACTCAGGAAGCTGAGGAAGGAGAATCACCTGAGCCTAAGAGTTGGAGGCTGCAGTCAACTAGGATTACAGCACTATGTACTTCATCCTGAGTGAAATAAAGGAAAAGAAAAATCACTCTGGCCTCAGACATGAAAAAAGCCTAGACTTATAAAATTCTTGAGAGTAATCAAGTCATATTTTTCTTCAAATCCTAAATGTTTAGTACAGTCCTTGGCATAAAGTAGTTGCTCAAGTGTAGATGGCTGAATAAATGGGTGAATGGAATTACATATAAAGAAATTTAAAATCCAATAAAGGTTAGCCCATGAACTATATTCATGAATTCACTAATATTTATTCATTCCATGTGTTCTAAACATAACCTATTCTTGATGACTTTGGATGAACAAACTCAGCTTACGTCGAAAAGTGTATCGTTTGGAAAGGTTCTCTCATTCAACACAGTTTTGTTATTAAGCTTTAGAACTTAAGGTAAAACTGCTGTTACCAAGTAAAAAGCTTAAAGCAAAACTATGTTGAATATGATTCTCTCCTAAGATGCTGAACAGATGAAAGCCATACGGTGAAGGCCCTATATAAGATGAGGCCTCAGGCCTCAACATGTGCACAATTCCAACAGAGACGGAATTATTCCAAGGCCAAGCACTGAGATACAATTATTCCAAGCCCCAGTGTAAGAACTACCTTTCCCAAAAAGCTTTTTGCGGAAATGCCCAAAAATAATATTTAGACCAGGAAAAAAATCTAGTGATCTGTTATTTGACTGGAATTTCCTCAGAAATACAAATTGCTTCCATCAGACAAGTGTGACACTAAAACTGCTTTGATTGAATCATCATCAAGCTTGGTTCCATCTTCTGATTAAAAAGGTTCCACAGTGCCCTCACTAAAGTGTCAGTGTGGAAGAGTTAAGTTGTTCACTCTCATCCTTAGGGAAATAAATGCAAAAAGCAAAAGGGAGAAACCCATTACTATTTTAAACTACAGATTAAGGTCTGTGAGAATGTAGTAAGAATCTAGGACCCTGTAACTTCCCTGCCTTTGCTTCTTGGTATCTGTTTGCCTGTACTGCCTGTACTTTGCTATTATCCATTCACTCATTCAACAGGTATGTTTTAAGTGTTACTATGTCCCAAGCATTGTGCTAGGCCTCAGGGTCTACATAACTCTCCCTAGTCCCTTACATAAATCTCTCCAGTGGGAAGAAAGACATTAAACAAATCATAAACATAATTACAAATGGTATTAGATGACAGTAGGAAAGGAACATGAAACAAACAAGGAAGGCAGACATACTTTATCTTTATTTAGAAGTGACATTTGGCAGAGACCTGAAAGATACGTAAATTAGTCAAGTGATGAACATACAGTAACAACAGATCTGTGTTTTAGGAAGATATTTCTAACAACAGCATGGAAGACAGATTAGAGAAGAGGTCAGTTAAGAGACTACTGCAATAGTGAAGGTAAGCGATAACAAAAGTACTAAGAGTAGAGATGGGAAGGGGAAGCAAATGTGACAAACATGCAGAGGCAGGATGGATAGGCATTGATCACAGATTAGGGAGAGTATAAAAGAAAGAAGTTAAGGCATTTGCCAGGATTCCAACTAGCATAGGTAACCGGAAGGGTAGGGGTTAGAATAACTGAGACAAGGAGCACATAGGGAGGAACAAATTTTAAAAGGAAGATAAGTTTGGATTACTGAGTTTTTTGTTGCATTTAAGATATCGGTGACACATTCATGGGGAGATGTCTGATATGCAGCTTTGAAAACAAATGGTCTTAAGGAGAATGGCCAGACTAGAAAACGGACCTGGAGTCATCTTTACAGAAGTGGTAAGTGATACGTTAGGAATAGAGGAATCACTAAGAGTATATAAAAAGGAAAAAAGAGGCCGGGCACGGTGGCTCAAGCCTGTAATCCCAGCACTTTGGGAGGCCGAGACGGGCGGATCACGAGGTCAGGAGATCGAGACCATCCTGGCTAAATCGGTGAAACCCCGTCTCTACTAAAAATACAAAAAACTAGCCGGGCGATGTGGCGGGCGCCTGTAGTCCCAGCTACTCGGGAGGCTGAGGCAGGAGAATGGCGTGAACCCGGGAGGCGGAGCTTGCAGTGAGCTGAGATCCGGCCACTGCACTCCAGCCGGGGCGACAGAGCAAGACTCCATCTCAAAAAAAAAAAAGAAAAAAGAAAAAAGACATTAAGGAAATCTTAATCCATGTTTGAAGACCTAGTGACAAAAGTCAGTGGCAAAAGAGAAAGTATTAAATTTCACAGAAACATCAGTCCAGTAAACATTTATCAACACCCACCATGCTCCAGGTACTATGCTAGATACAGGGGTATAAAAAAAAAAGACAGGACCCCTACCCTTAAGAAATGTATAGCTTAGAGAAGAGAGAGAAATAGATTATTTCAAGAGAGTTATAAATGGGGCACCACAGAGACACAAAAGGGAGACACCCAGGAGGTCAGGGAAAACTCACTGATGTGAGGCATTGAGATTAAATAAAACTATGCAAAGAAAGTTGGTAAGGGCAAACCAATGAAATCAAGACAATGCTCCTGGACTTCTAAAATACTGAGTAAGATAACTGGTTTATGAAAGAACTTGGTTGGAAGGAGTCAAAAGAGGCTAAAGTGATTTAAACTGGAAAGAATAATCTGTTCTTGGAAGAAAATAAACATAGAATATGAAAAAGGGGGACAAGGGACAAGGGGTTTTTGACCAAAAGTGTACAAGTTTTGGGTGAACTGTTACAAAAGAGAGATTGAAGGTGCCAAGCTGTGTAAGGATTTGGGAAGAAAGGTGGGTAAAGAGAACTTATTTGAAGTTTGCTGAGCTTTATGTAATTGTATATTTCTATCTCATTAGAAGATTTCACTAAAATATTACAGAAGTTCATTACTTTCCGAAGGTTTGGGGCTTGTCTGCTTCTTCTGAATGCAATGCTAGAACTGGCCCAAAATGACCCAGTTATACGTGACCATGAATATGTGGAAAAGGTAAATTTGTAAGCACTAATGGTTGCAGAGGTCAAGCATGATGTAAAGAGAGAAGTCACTAGATTTCACATTTATGTGGTGACCTTCAAGTGAACTTTCAACTGAAATGTAGGGGTAGAAAAAAATTACAGATGGTTCACAAAGTGAATGGCATAGGCATGGCTCTAACATTGTTCATCCATTCATCCAAAAAAAATATTTACTGAATGCCTGTGATGCACTAGGAACTAGCGTGGGCTTTCGTGAATCAACCATGATCAAGAGACAGATTTCTCAGAAGCTTACAGTCTGATGTAGAAGGAAAAGAAGGAAATAAACAATTACAGTGTGACAGAATCAGTACTAACACAGGGTAGTATGAGAGAACATGGAAGTTTGACAGACTAGATGGCAGTAACTAGGTTAAAGGTAGTACAGAAGTTTATTTTTTGACTGAAAGGAATTTGAACATGTTTGTAGGCTGAGGAAGACGAGCTAGTGGACAGGGAAACAGAAGCTGGGGAGGGGTAAAGAGGAGGAATTGTTGGAAGAAAGTCCAGTGAAGTAGACAGGCAAGGGTGGAAGTGCTGGACTTGGAACAGAAGAACAGCTCTTCCTCCAAAGAAGGGACAGCAGATAAAAAATAGTCCTGATGTGAAAAGAGAGCGTAAACAAATGTCCTCTACTTTTTGTCATGATATAAGCAAGATCTGACTTTTATAAAGGAAGCAAAGATGGGGCTGAAGGCTTAAGAACAGTGTGAAAAGTTTGAAACAGGCAAGGATAAATGAAATGATAACCAATCAACTCTACTTCTTAAGATTATGTAAATGAGGGAAAGCACCATCAATCAACAATTGTAGGCATGCTTTGTTTGGATCTGGAAGTGGAACACGAAGTGAAAGGTGAGCTACATTTCATGGAATTAGATTAAGTATGAATTAAACAAAGGTAAACATTAAGAATTATCAAGAAAAATCACTAAATGCACACCCATATAGCATGCAATTATATATGGGCTAATACTAATACAGTCCATGTAGCATACCATGAGTTTGAACCTGTCACTATTACTTAGTAGCAATGACAGAATCCAGAAGGTTCACACGATGAAGGCAGGCAACAGAAACCATAAGTAACCAGAAATGAAGAGGAATCTCACATGTAGAGAAGCTATACAAATTAGATCATGTGATGGGAAAAGAAGGAAAAGCCAAGACAGACTATTGACTAATGATACGCCTGAAGGTAACTGAAGTGTTGTTCCTGCCTTCCTTCTTTCTTCCTCCATCATTCTCTTAGCAACTGTTGTGTGCTAGCTACACTATAAGGCATTGGTGATACAAAGAAGACAATTCTTGCTTGTAAACTCAAAATACATTCCTGTACCCACAGCCTAATGTTTACAAAAAAAAAAAAAGTGTCCTGAGTTTTGCTATTCAAAACTACATATTGTTCAATAAGACATTAATCATGAAGAAGCAAAATAATATCATAAAAGATCAGCAAATTCTTGAACAATTAGCAAAAGGTGCCACCAAAAAATGGCATCAAACTCCAGCATAAAGGCCCATAAAATAACGAAGTGCTCTAACTTAATAAACTTCTGTGTATCTTGGCTTTATCACAGATGTTACATTTGACTTTTCATTTAACGTTTGGATTATTGCCAACAAGAAGGCAACGAACATCAAATGGCAAAGCAAGATAACCAGAAGCTAAGTGTTAGAAAGCATTTCAGAAAGAAACTGATACAAGTTCAGTGATCACTACAACAGCAATATTTACTGAGCTCTTCCCTGAGCCAGGTATTGTGCTAAGTACATTATATACATCATTAAGCTTTTATAAACTCCCACAATAAACATACCTATAAGGTAGTTTCTAATATAATCATTTTACAGACAGGAAAATTGAAGCTTAGAAAGATTTGGTAACTTGCCCACAATACAGAACTAGTAAGCAAAGAAGCCAGGACTTGAACTCAGGTCTTCTTGACTCTTAAAAAATCTGTGCTTTAACCATTGTATGATTGTTTCCCCAAAAGAATGGAATGATGCTAGGCATATGATGGATGCTGGATAGTGTCTGTCATTGAAGGAATGAATGCCAGGATATAAAGCAGCCATTGCACAGTAAGCCCCAATGTGGAAAGCACAAAGAGAAAAGCAGAAACAATACTCTGAGGATTCACTAAATCACCAGCTCAAACTGTGCAGCATAATTGTGGATGTCTGGAAAATAGCAGCAACTGACACAGTGGCCTAATATGCTGCTACAAAAAATGTGATGGCTCTTTCTGAGTGAAAACTTTAGGCTGTCTATGAATCTACAAAGCCAAAGAAGGAATCATCATCAGGCAGTTTAGAAAAGGAAAGGCAGATACTGATCAAAAGACGTTTTCTCAGTATGGAAAGGACTGCTGATATTGCATTGACGTAACAGTCAAGATTACAACTTGCCTTTCATTCTGTCACCTTTCAAAAGAAAGAAAAACATGTATACTGGAAAGCTCATCACATTTTAGGACTATCGTCTTTTAAAAGATTCCCACCAAAAGATTCCTACTATGGGGTCCAGGGCCATGTTTTATGCCACTGACTCTGCCACCATGATCGCAAGTGACAGAACCAAGAGAGAGCAACTGTCCCAAGAGCAGCCAATCTACAGACTGACCTATGAAGGGGCCTGACGTGAGAGATTTGCCCAACAGGCAATGTATCTAACTGGACTAATTAGATTTCCTCTTATGGGAGATGGAACTCAAGCTGTACAGAAGGGGAAAGTAGCTGAAAGACACAGAGCAGAGGGCAGAACGAGGCAGTTATGACCATATTGAGAAGACACAGGGTGAGGTAATTCGTTTAAAAAAAAATAAAGCAGTCTGAAAAGGACTAATAGTAGCAGAGAAGCAATACTTCTGCTGCTCAAGGGCAACATCCAGACACTAGAGTTGCACTGCTTTCTTTTTTTCTAATTTCTGTTAACACCTACCTAGTTGAAATCTGAATGGTGAAGCCAAGTTGTACAATTACCCTTGGATTCCTATAAGGCCTGGTCACTCACATCTCCCATATTACCCCAAATAAAGTCTTCTAATAAAACTCCCCTAAGAAGTTACCAAGTAAAATTCTGTGCTTGCAACTCAAGAAAAGAGCATAACATAACATTTGTATATATGGGTACATACGCACTCACACACCTCCAATTAGATGACATGGCAAGCTGGATGATGGCTGGCAATCCAAGCATTGTAGTTCTGACTTCCATCTTGCAGCATTTGTGGTTTGAACAGTGTTACTTACCCCTAATTAACTGTTCTAGAGAGAAGGGCCTCTATCCTGAACCTTAAAAATTAACACCTCCTACCATTACAATTGTGCACTTTGAAATTAAAAAGATATCCAGGGCAGTTAAATAAACAAAACCAAAACAAAACCAAACACTCCTTTAAAAATTTCTTGCCCTTATGTATGTGTAAATCTGTTTGTGGCTGAATTTTATGGGAAATAAGTGAAGTTGTTCTCTTAGCATCACAATAAACAATAGCTGATTAGTCAAGATGGCCAGGTAAAGAAAGGAAAAATCGGAAAATTGGGAAGATGTTTTGTGGAAAGTATAACTTCTAAGTCCGGAAAATTATTTGTAAGTTTCACTAAATGTGTTCTTGTTTATCTCTATGGGCCTCATTACACTATCATCCTCTCAAAGCCTACCTACACAAAGAAAGGAGAATGAGGCTTAAAAATTCTCAAACATCTACAAATGCCCAGTGCACTGCATCACAAGGAATAACATGGCTACTCTCCTAGAGAAGTTTACATAAAACTACCCTAACATCTTACTCCCTAACTACTTCTACGTCAAAACTGAAGGAAACTACATAAAAAACATTTTCCTAAAAGTCCTGGGTGGTTCATGTAATTCAATCCTTTGTGCACACTATGTTCCTAATGCTTCACTATTTTTTTCTTAGAAGAAAAGTATTCTTTGCTTTTTCTGTCCATCTAAAATAAAAGCTACTAGTCACAACTAGCAGGTACTTCAGGGTTCAGGTATACCAAAGTAAGAGTTTCAACTGTTTTTAAAAACACTTTTGCACAGCTGGGAAAGTCTGACTAAAAGCCACAGTTCTATTTCTCAGAGCTAACTGATTTTCAGGACAGTCCCACAAACAGACGGGATTAAAATCCAATTTTCAAACCCTAACTTGTAATGAAAGCTAAATGCACCTAAGGTTCATTTTGGTATAATTTCTCATCTGAACATAACATCATTACATACTCTTGTACTGAAAATGTTGCCAGATTATACAGAGCAGGACAGCCAGATAGGATGCTCAAGCATCCAAAGACAGGTTGTTTTGTTTATTTTGGTTATTTTTTCAATCACAACATTCTACTGTTTAAACATTACAATGTTTTGCATCCCAGGAATATGTTCTCGCTACCTGACACAAGCACTTGAGTATCAGAAACATAAAGCAGCTGCACAGGTATAAGAATACCAGCATTTGATCTGAAGTTCAGGATGTAAAGAGTCATCCAAATCTAGGGACTCAAAGGTTCTCTGGAGATGCAAATTATACTAGTCCCTGAACACTGACATTTCTAAAATGATCACCTTATCATTTAAAAAGTCAGATCAAAAACAGCCAGGTATGAGAGTAAACTCTCTCAGCAGATAATGTAACAGTACTAGGGCCTTAGCTAAAATGTGGAGTACTGCCACAAATGACAACCACTGACAGGACTTTTAATAATTGCTATTCTCTTTTTATCTCTTCATGACACATTCACCAAAGAAGTTTCTGATTCAGCCCAAATCGTGCTCTCCTGAAGAATCTTTTATTTCCATAATTGAATGCTTCCTTTCAAGTAGTACTACATTGCTACAAGTTTTGTTTCATCAAAATATTTTAGCATGTTATCCAATTAATATTTGCTTCATGTCAGTATCTTACACATGACCAAAAGTAAAACAGTTGTGTGATGAGACAAATAACTAATGCAAAGGTTGAGATATATGTATTATTCTGGGGAGAAACCATAAAAACAAAGCCTAACTTAAAATCAATGTGCTTAAAACTCCCTAATGTCTTTTTCAAAGTAAATAAAAAATGTATGAGAATGACAAACTACTAGTATCTGACTAGAAGAGAATTAGTAGCAAATAATATAGTTGGTTGCCTTCACTGTCCCAATTAAATACAAAATCAGCAGATAAAATTGAATGTGTAGCAATAAAATTCTCTCATCTAACGCATAAATTTCTATCCACAAATAGGTAAAAAATTCCATACTTGAGTTGTGTGAGTCACTTACAGCAATATTATATAACATTTATTGTGATATGCCAGAAACTATTCTAAGTGCATTATAGGTATTTTTCATTTTATCCTCAGAAAAACCTATGAGATAAGAAATAATAGCCCCATTATAGGTAACTATAATCCCCCTTATAGGTAATTAAGGCACGGAAGGTTTAAGTAAACTTGCACAAGGTCTCACATAGGAAATAATTTATGGATCCAAAAATTTCACCAACTAAAGTTCCAGATCATTACATTAAGCTGACAAAATGATAATGTAGTAAATGTGCTTTGCAAATACTAAAATGTGCAAATGTAAGGTTGCACTAAGGGCGCAGGTTTTGTCAGATCTAGTGTAAGTTTCTTACCAGCTATGTGAACCTAAGTAAATCACTGAACTTCTCTAAGTTTCTATTTTCTGTTCCATAAAATAGGGATAATGAAAGAATAGGTTTTACTTCATAGAGTTGTTGGTAGGATTAGGGACATTACGTGTGTAAAGATTTAGCAGAGTGCTTGGCATATAACAAGTACACCATAAATGTTCATTATTATTAGCTATTACTAAGAATTATCTCTTTTTTATAAACACTTAACACTGGTAAAATTTCCTAAAAATAAGTGAAATTCATCAATATTGAGAAGATAAAATTTTAAGACTCAAAGTCTCAAAATACATGATAGTACAATTTAGAGATGGAAAAGGCTTCCTTGCCTTAATGCCATTATCAAATATTTATTTAAAGTGTCTTGGTATACATGAAAATGTGCTAGGCACCATACAAAATTATCAAGACAGTCCCTGACATCAAAAATGGACAATCAAGAAAATTAACTCTGCTGAGTGGACACAAACATCAAAAACTCCAACTCTGGGCATTTTCTCAAGCAGATGCACCTATGGTATGCTAGGTCCCCCTTTTTGTTTGTGGTGTTGTAGTGGTGAAAATATGTAGAAGAAGAGGCTTGAAAATAATAAGCCTCCCAAATTTGGTGTGGAGCAATAAAGATTCAGGAGGAAATGAGCTGCATTTTCCACACTCTTACCCTTCCAAAAACACGTTAGCTATCTTGGTACTAATGATTTCTATTAAACTAGAAGAAATAAAGGCACGGTAGGAGATGGAAGCTCAGAGGAATAGGGTATAGAAACAAATTAGGAGAGAAGTGAATCTGGAAAGTTAGTTAGAAAAGCCAAAATAATTGTAGGTTTTAAGTGAGACATGTTTTGAATCTGCATTCTACCATGTGTTTAACACCTTGAAAACCACAGAACAGCTATTCCTGAAATTGCTGATCCTTATTCCTTTTCAATTTTACCAAGGATCCCTTTAGCTCTTAAAGTCAAAGAGAGATGAAAGGATAGCACAGAGTACAGAAGGATTTTGTCTAACAGCACAGCCAATATCCTGCCGCATATATCTTAGAGCTTGGCTTCAGATCAACTGAAAGCCATGGCTAAATCATAATCCTGATAATCTATGGATTCCATTAGAAAAATAACTTCTCCAACTCCAAACTAGGGATCTAGAATACTTCAATGGGTCACTGCAGGAAACCTGGAAACATAATTTCCAAAATTTTTGAAGCATCTCTATCTCATTTTCAGAAGTCATGCTGTTTGAAGAGATCTTTTGCAACTTCACAACAGGAAATGATAGCCACTTGTACCTATCTCCACATGTATTTACCATAACACCTACAGGGAAACTCCTCTTTCTATACCCACAGCCTCATGCCATAGCAAAATCATTAACTCCCCACTACTGCATCCATAGGCTCTTTAATGCAAACTGAGTACAACAGACTATTGACCATAAAGTAATATAATACGTTCCTAAAAAATCTGAAGGTACATTTCAACAACTAAAGCGACCTGTGTCAATCAAAAACTTAATTCATATATACAAAACTAGGCAAAAAACTAAAACCTAAGAATGGGTAATGCATACATTCTTCAAAGGTTTTCTTCTTAAAGAGTAAAGGGGAGGGGGAGGGAATGGAGACATAAACAAACAAAAACAAAAAAGGTTGTTGTGTATTCAAGGCATGTCTAGTGAACACCTGCCCAATGTCAGCTATATTTCAGCTCTCATTTGTACTATTCAAACTTATGAAGTTGAAGTGCAACCTATACCTGTTGTTTCTCCTCTTCCACCACACTTAGGAATGGAAGGCATCTCTAGGAAGGATGGTAAGTTGAATTCTATAGGAAAACTCTTAACTGATCAAATAGCAGCAAAGGTAGATATAATTTATAGCCAGATAGGTCTTATATAAAATAAGCAGTTTATGATGGCTCTTTGTGTGCTTTAATCCTGACTATAACAATAAAAAGTCACCTAAATATGTGTTTATGTAGTCTACATGCAGAAAAGCTTCTGGCACAAACTTCTTAGGCCTCTTCTCAAGAGCCTTAAGCCTGAGCCCCTGAAACGACAGAGCTCAAGTCAAATCAGGAAGGATGAAGACCAGAAAGGAATACGAAGAACAATACTTTCTGGTCACTTGTTTGTTCTACCTTTCTAAACTGGTCCTAGTTCAGCTTCTCTTACATATGTCATTATCAATTAATCCAGCTATTATGATGTTTCCAATCTCTCTAATTTAGGCAAGTACTGACACAGTGCTATTTTGCCTACATGATCCAGATGAAATCTTTTGACAGCCCTAGAACTCTCATTTATTTCCTCCTGTAGATTCCTATTCTGTGGCCCCAGAATTACTACAGAGGAGACATACTGTGAATGGTCCTGTAGAAACAGGTGGGTAGAGTAAGGGAATTCTAGCAAGTGGGCTCCCCACCTCCAAGATCAATTTTTCTTTCTTCTCTATAGTATTTAACAAGCAAGCAGAGAGGGAAAGGCTGGCATACAAATGAGAGGATGCTGCAAAGAGCAACCCCAAGCTTTTTAAGAATCCTCATATCTTTTCAGGGGTTATCGGCATTTATCTGGAAAATCTCTTTGGAATATGTCTTGTGTGTAGGAATGCATAAAAGATAACACCTTGCAAAAGTCAAACATATAGGTTTAATAATGTGCAACTAATGAAGATGGCTTATAAATGAAATACCCACCTACACATTTAGTTCCCTAAATATATTATACTATTAGTTATTAAAGTTAGATCTATAAGTACAAATTTTCAATATTTTGGAAAGTAAATCTGTTTTTAAATTAAAGAGAAATTATTACTCTATTTCTTAGAAATAAAACTATCAGAATATAATTCAAGTGTAGCTGCTCATAGTCACTGAATGAGTTTAAATTTGATAATAAAACATTTAAGTTTCAACCAATGCACCTTTGCTGAAGCACATTTAGCTGAAATAACTTCGAGTCTGGTTTATTTCCATCACATATAGTACACTTTTCCAACAAGAGCATGTACATTCAATATAGAACATTTCCAGCAATAATTACAGTCTTTCTAGTTTCCTTTCACAGTATATTTTAGTGCAAAGCACTGGGAAGGTAAATGTTTTTCTAGCTATAGAATCATTTTATTAAGACCTTGTGGATCTTTAACATTTTAAAATTTTATACAAAAAGTATATAGATGGACAGGGTCCCTCCTAAGTACAGGTGTGAACCTATATAAAAACATGGTATATTTTCTGCTGTACCTTTTATAATTATAATTTGACACAACTAAAAAATAAAATATTCCCTAAAAAGTACAAAATATTGATACACAAAAACCTGCCCAAAATTTCATAAAGATAGATGTATTTGTTTTTCCTAAAATCTTGATTACAAAAATGGACAAGAATTAATCATTTTCTAAATTTTACAGTAGGAATCAAATATTATCTAAAGTGGTCCTTTAAGATTTTTCTTGGGAGAAAAAAAATCAGGGCTTACACCCGCATCTTCCTTTTGTAGCAATATTTAAGGAAATAAACTAGTATCATAAGAAGTGGTTGTGCATGGATTGTCTGCATCCATAAAATATCAGTAAGCTATTTATTACCTTTATATTAACATTAGTAAATGTGTGGTCTTTAAAAAAATAGGAACTAAAAAATAAGGTTGCATCTATCATTAAAGTGCTTTGTATAAAATTTAAAGAAAAATAGGGGAATGTTTAATTTTCATAAAAACCTACGTTTACAAGTGAAAAATGTAATAATCCATGCATGAAAATGAACTGGAACTTTCCTATAGCATATATTTTAGGATGAAACTTTCAAACACTTAAGTGCCAGAGAACAAGCTAGAAATAAATGGATTTAAAAATAATTACAAATATTTAGTAAGCTAAATATTTATAATGTGCTGATACTATTTTGTCTTTTGTTCCTAACATACACTCACTAGAAAATCATATATCTATACAATTCAGATGAAAATGTTGCCAAATAAAGTGAAATAAAACTAAAATCACTAAGATATAGTCTTTGTCAATTAAAAATTGATATTTTCCTCAGGTTGTTGATCACTTAATCAACAAATTGTTTAGAAAACAAAATTTGTAACATTTTTGTAGAAACTGTAGACCAAATGCACAAGGTCAAGGGTGGTTAGCTGATGGACTGTGATGACAACATGTAATGTCACAGCTACTTGAAAGTGCTGGAATAGGCAGTGCCTTAGAAACAAGTGGTTAGATGGTTATTATTTTAGTCAGAAAACAGCAGTTATAGTTGAATATTTAGAAAAATGTTTCTCTTTTTTTTCCTCTTAGTACCATTTGAAGATGTTTAGTGGTTCTAACACCAATTTAAAGTCTTTCCACAAAAATGAACTCCAAACCTTTTCGTACATCACTTGAAGTTATCTGAGGAGAAATGGGAATAAATGAACACTTTTGAGTTTACTAATAAAACCTTGTTTTTAAAATTATGCAACAGTAAATTACTTCTAAAAGATGGTTTCATCTCAAGTTTTCCACACAAATAAAAAAAGTGTGATAATCAAACCATAACATTTAACCTACACAGCATTCAAACTAGTATTTTGCTTTAGAACCTGAATCTGAAACTAATTTAATACTCATTAAATACATTAAATGCCTTAATACAAGGGACACAGGTACAGAAGGTGAACTTTTAAAATATATATAGACTTGCGAAAACAAGTATAGCGAGTCTACTCATTTTATATTGCATTTTTTAAAAATCTACATTTGTCCCAAACCTTCTTTAAAAAGTAGTTTTTGGCAGGGCGCAGTGGCTCGTGCCTGTAACCCCAGCACTTCGGGAGGCTGAGGTGGGCAGATCACCTGAGGTCAGGAGTTTGAGACCAGCCTGACCAACATGATGAAACCCTATCTCCACTAAAAATACAAAATTAGCCAGGCCTGCTGGCTCATGCCTGTAATCCCAGCTACTTGGGAGGCTGAGGCAGGAGAATTGCTTGAACCCAGGAGGCGGAGGAGGCAGTGAGCCGAGATCGCACCACTACACTCCAGCCTGGGCAACAAGAGCAATACTCCATCTCAAAAAAAAAAAACAAAAAAAAAAAACAAAAAAGCAGTATTTTTCTTTCTTCCAAATATGAATTTTAATTTTACTTTTCTTACAATGCACAACCACAAAAAAACCCTAGTTAACAATATTAACTATGTTAAAATTACCACCAAAAAGTTTATTAAAAAGAGAGGGAAAAATAAGAGCATCTGAAACCTAAATAAGCATTGTTTCCATAGATCAAAACTAAAAAACAGTAACTAACACACACTCCCAAGGAGAAGGAAAAAAAATTCAAACTTCTATTTACCAACTTTCCCCCTTTGCCTGGAAGCACTATGTTAAAAGTAAATGATAAATGCTAATCATTTTTAATTCAATTTGGGGATTTTTTTTTTCTGAGTGCAGCACTTTATTTAGCCGTCACAGATAATTTTTACAATAATTACAGTGCCTCAAAATATTTTTTCCTATAATTATCGCCTTCACAAGTTCATTCTAATATATTTAACTTTCCTACAATTCATTAATTAGTAGACTAAGTCACTGAATCAAATTAAACCTGTGCAAAGTTAGTTAAACAGAAGACTTCTATTGTAAACATAAGCCAATATAAACGTATATATTTTACAACATTAAAAGGAAAGCACTGACCCTGTGCCATCTACCTACAACTAATTGCATTGTCCTGTGGAAGATAAGTTCTGAAGTTAACTTTTGTTCCCAAGCCACTGGAATAAAGGTCACTGAAGAGGTAAATGCAATATGCACATTACTCTTGCAGTTCCCATTGTCATGAGATATATGGAAGCAAACGTGTTAAAATGGAACCAGCTATAAATTATGGTCAAATGATTTTTTTTTTTAGTTCGATGGGGGGAAAAAAGCAAAACTCTGTAACTGTTCCTCACCAGACAAGAGCCTTAGATCTTGTACTTCGGCCTTTGGTTTTGTTTCCTTCAGGTGAATTGGAAGCATTTGCCTTATGAGTTTTCTTATGATGTTCAAGATAAGTCTTTTTGGCAAATGCCTTTCCACATTTATTGCATCTGTGAAGAGAAAAGTTTTTTGTGACTTTTACTTCAATACCGACGTCAGCTACTTCATACTTTTTACTAGGAGAGTTAGAAGTGCCATCATGTTTTGAATCACTATGTTTTGCTTCATCCCTCGAAGGGCCTCTTTTTGCCACTTTATTTAAAACAAAATCAATAGGCTTTTTTATAGCTCTGATCTCTAAACTGGCTGTTATTTTCCCAAGATAACGAGATGACTTTTTATGAACCACAGTTATATGTCGTATCACATCGCGTTTCCGACGAGTTTCGTAAGTGCAAAGAGGACACTTGTAGAATTTAACATAAATGTTATTTCCATCTGTGTGCAACTCGATGTGTTTAGTCAAGTTCTGTTTGGAAGTAAACTGACGTTTACAAAGTTTACAGTAAAGTTGCTTAAAGTCAAAGCCAGCTGAAAGTTTTGGTTTCCTGGTTTTTTGCTGGCCACCTGCAGCTGACGGACTAGTTGATTTAGGGCTTTCAGAGTCTTGTTTAACTTTATTTTTCTGTGCTGCCGGTGTGTTCTTTTTTTCATTTGAATGATTTGTTCCCTTTAATTCAGTCTGTGGAGAATGGGTAATGGAAGGGGGTGAAGATTCTACAGAATCTGCTGGTTCAACTTTAACTTTTATTTCTGAACTGTTGGCAGTATTATTAGGGCCTTTCTCTCTTTTAGAGTTTGTTCCAGAAAGAGTTATCTTGTGGACAATTTGCATATGTCTTTTAAGCATTATTTGTGAACTATATTTCCTCTTGCAAAGGAGGCATTTGCATGCAGTTAAATTGTATTCAGCCTTTGAAGACGACTTTTGTTTTCGAGTCTTAAAAGATTTTTTAGGAGAAATAGAATCCAGGAACAAAGGTTGCCCAGGCTTTGTTGCTATATCAGGAGTAATTGAATCCCTCCTTAGTCCTCTATGAACTTCATCAAAATGCCTCCTTACATTCGCTTTTGTAGCAAATGATTTACAACATACTGGACAACTCCTACTTAATGGAACTAGAACATTCTTACTGCGTCCTTTAGAGGACTGGTTTGGATTCTTTCGTGTTTCAATGTACTTTTTTAGTTCTTCCATCTTTTTCTTGTGTACTTTTCGAATGTGACGGCGAACACCTCGTCTAGAATTGAATTCTTTTCTACAAAGACAACATATCAACTGGTGACCAAAATCAGAATTGTCAGAAGTTTCCAAGTCAGCCTGCGACTCCTGAGGTTGTTCATCACATGTAGGTGCAACTTCATCTGTAACAATCTCAACAGGAGGGGGCTCTACAGTTTCCACCTCTGTATCTGTAACCGGTACTGTTTTTGACTGTTCAGTGCTAGTTTCCTGTATTTGAACTTCGGTTTGTTCAGGAGTACTACTTGACTCTGTGACTTCAATAGGATTATCAGTCCTCGAAATATATTGAAACACTGCGTTTTGATTAGTTTCTATGGGTTCTAGCTTAATAATATATTCTCGTTTGTCCACACTTGGATATATGGCTTCTAGGAGATCATTTATGGCTTGGCTTTGTTTATCATTTACATCAGGAAGGTCTGTTAAGGAAAAAACAACATTTTAATCTGAAGTAATTAGCCTGCTCTAGCCCTCTAATATTTTAAGATATATGAACCTTTATCTCAGAATCTATTATATTACCAGTTTATTTTTATAAGAGCATTATCTACTTTTCAATATTCTACAAAGACAAAAACTAGTATTAAACTAAAATTTCCTTTAATTTAAATTCTCATCATGATACACAAAAACGTTAAGGAACATATATAATCTGAAGGACTACTTTTGCTTCAAATGCACTTAATATAAAATATATAAGCACTTAAGTGTCCTAAATAATGATATTTCATATTTAGTCTGAACGTTTTAGACTAGCAAAGGCAACTCAAATTCTCATTAACTCAAGATTGATAAAACAGCATGAAAAATGTTACTACATAAACAAAAATGGTATTTTTTAGAAAACATAACAGCATTCCTATTAGCTTAATCCATAATAGTCTAATCTAATCTATTTGAGCATCTTATGAAAATGAAAGATTTGTAAGCAAATACGTAAACATAAATGGGATGATGTGTAGAAGTATTTGCTAAACTCAGTCCTATTACACGTCTTCTTAACATGACTCAATTTTACTAAAACAAATGATTAAAACTATACAGATTTATTTAAAAACCATAGGTAATTTTATTTCCTTGTACAATAATTACACCCTCTACAGGCAGTCAAGTGTCCTATCGTAACAGAGTTGTCTAACACTGGTTAGGGTTCCACGTATTACTACTCTAAAATCTAGCTACAAATTTAGTACCAAATCTGGTATCTATACCAATCAGGAAGTGATTCATTATAGCTCTTCTAGTCTATTCATCTGTTTTTTAAGATGAATAAAGTAGTGTCTATAAGAAAAATACTTTCACAAAAGTATTTCTAGAATGAGTAATGCCAAGACAAGTGCACAATAATCTAGCAAATCCAATTTATCCATTTCACTCTATAAGTTAACTCTACAACTAAAAAATAAATAACTACCTAAAGTCAAACTAATTTTCTACTAGTATTTTAATTTAAAGTTTAGATTTGGAATGAATCTCTACAGACTGCTTTTTAATTTATATCTCAATGAGAGAATAGTAAGATCAAATAGTAGTAGGAAAAATTTCCAGGTAAATATAAAATTTTTATTTAATCAATGCTCTATAATATACTTTAAGCCAGCTTCATTATAATTAAAGCCATACTTATTTGGAGATTGCATTTCATACCGATCCCAAAAAGGTTAAGTTGAAAAATGCACAGAATCCACAATGCATCTATGGTATCAGACTGACAAAGTAAGTTCTATATTTTGTAAATCAACAAAGAGTTAAATCCCTAAACAAGAAATAATAAGGTAACCCAATATTGAATTTTTTAATTTACATTAATTCTTTAAAGAAAAAAATACCATTAGATATATTGCCAGCTTAATCACACAAAGACAATATACTGCATTCAAAACAAACATTCTATTCCAGAAAGACTTTATATTAGTCTGCTATCTGCCTTTATCACATAAAGTTATTCTGGATCTCAAGTTAGCCTGTATTTCTGAGAAAATGACTTATATAAATTTTTCTGAGAACAAAACTGATCTTCAAATCAAGACCTAGAAAACACTAGGAAGATCAATAAAGACTTTTTGATGCTCTCCACCATTCCCAAGAAATGAACAAATTTACCTCATTCTTTGTTCTTTATTCCCAACCTTATCATTTACTTAAGGGAAATCTAAATAAGTAATCAATCACACCTAGTTGCAAATTGTTAAAGAAAAAAGGAGTAAAAAGAAATGTCTATTTATGGCCCATATAAACATTCTAAAATAATATCCAATATTTTAATACAAACAAATATCCTCTTAAATCTAACCTCTTAAATGTCATCTTTAGGAAAACCCAAGTGGAAACCATTGATATGAAAGTACCTAAGAAACTGAATGTAACATTAAGTATTTAATTTTATTCTCCATCTCCACCTAAAAATTATCTGTAACTAGACATCATTATCAAATTATCAGTAACTAGACACCCTTTTAACGCAAATGTATAGTTGCAGTATAAGAATACTTAGCTGTAAAATGCATAACTGAATATATGAAAAAAACTTACTGTCATCCATCTGGAGACTTGGTGGGCAGTAGAATTTTTTATGGGTAATTAAATTTGGTAATCCTCTGAAGAGACTGCGGCATAACTTACATTCAAAAATAGTGTCCACATCTTTTAATAAAATATGCTTAAGTTGTTTAGTTCCTGAGAGAAAAAAGAAAAGAAAAACTTAACACAAAAGGGAACTTTAACATGCACTTTTAAACTGGACAACCACTGTTGACAGACCAAAAGTGTAGTTACTCTTTGAAAACAAAATATAGGCATTGCCAATTTCTACCACAGTATATTTAGAACTACATTATAGACTAAATTCTAAGCAAAACTCTACTATCACTTGGAAATCAGGACAACTAAAATTGATGCTTCATTCCCACTTCAGCAGCCAATTAATTCTTGATATATCCCAAGGCAGTGGTTCCGACATGAGGTTAATCATTACAATGAGCTGGGAATAAAGATGTACATAGCCCTCCCCTAGAGGTTCTGATTTAACAGATTTGGAGTAGGGGAGAAAAATTAAATGTTCCCCCATTATTCCCTGGCAAACTTTTTGGCTGGTTCTTTCAAGCTCTTTTCTGTATAAGGAAGTAAGCAAGGAGTTTTTCAATACATTTTCCCCTGATTCCTTAAAGAAAGTCAAAACTGTATGACAGGATTGCCTGTGACTTTTCTTTTTAAATTCAGTTCAAATTACTTCAGGTTCTGGGCCAGCATGGGATTATGGCTATTTAGCGTGATTCTCTACAAAGTAGAGAATCTTTCTCCATAGTGAGACATAATTTTGAACTTTGCTTACGCCTCTTGACGGCACTATAAATTCATTCAAAGCCTTTCTCCCTTAAAACACCCCAATTACAATTAATTATTGATGTAATTACTAGTTTAATGCCTATCTTCTCTACTAGATTATACACTCCAAAGCAGCCAAGAATAAGCCTTATTTACAAGCGTAACGTATTCAGTTCTTACAATGCTCAAAAACTATTTGTTGAAGAAAAGCTATTAATCTAGGGAATCTAAGTACTACAAAAGAATATCTTTAGGCAGAGAAAAAATAAATGGCAAAAAGCACCCGATCTTTAAAATAAAAACATCCATCAGAAATAAAATACAAACGGAAGGTCTTTAGTCACTATTTTCCTACAGCTCTTTGCCACAGGTAAGGTGGCAAAACTGATCTGCAGTACTTTACTAATTAATGTACCTTTACTTTCCTCAAATTAAAAATTTTTTTAAATGACAATATATTGACTTGAACAGAAAAAGACCCAAGTACCCTGAAAAATATCCTTAAGACTGTCGAGGTGCAAAGTGTTGTGTCATTTAAGAAGCATTTAACCATTTAATAAGCACTGGGACTACTAAAGAGTATCAACTATCTTAGAAGAATAATTAATATAGTAGGGTCTATAAAAGTTAAATAGATCGGGCCGGGCGCGGTGGCTCAAGCCTGTAATCCCAGCACTTTGGGAGGCTGACACGGGTGGATCACGAGGTCAGGAGATCGAGACTATCCTGGTTAACACGGTGAAACCTCGTCTCTACTAAAAATACAAAAAAAAAAAAAAACTAGCCGGTCGAGGTGGCGGGCGCCTGCAGTCCCAGCTACTCCGGAGGCTGAGGCAGGAGAATGGCGAAAACCCGGGAGGCGGAGCTTGAGATCCGGCCACTGCACTCCAGCCTGGGCGACAGAGCAAGACTCCGCCTCAAAAAAAAAAAAAAAAAAGTTAAATAGATCGGATTCAATCTTTTGCAATCTGTTTACATTTAATCTTTGAAGTGTATTTTATCATTTTGAAAACGATGATAAATCATTTCCCCACCCCAACATACACAGGGCGGGGGAGGGGAGAGAATTATTGTTGATTCAAGCATTCAAAATTCTACTGCAAAAAAGTTATCAGGTTATCACAACTTTACTAAGTCTTGAGAGATTCCAAATCTGATATTATCTACTTCTGTGACCTTAAAAAGCTTTATAATCTTTGTACTTTGGTTTACTCATGTTGTAAAATAGAACAAACCTAACCAAACCTAAGTTGAAGAATTATTAAAGAAAATATGAACCTAAATCCCAGGGAAATTATATACTTGAGTATCTGCTGGAAAAAATGTATAGAATAAAATAATTTCTACCATTTCCCAAATCCAAATCTATGTTTACTCCACTAGTCCTTATTACCACAAAATCTGAAAATATAAATTTAAAAAGATTCAGAGAATAGCCTGAGTGTTTTTCTTTACATAAAAGTAAATTCTCATATATATATTTCTGAAGTCCATTTCACATTACAAAATATCCTGGCAATGGACTGCTAATATCTTTAGTTCATAGAACTTCATAAGTGAGTGACAAACTATGAGAGGTAGACTGATTTTAGAAAATGCTTTGGTTCAGCCTCTCTAATTGACCTATATATAGTTCTCAGGAAGTGTAGGTGAGTATAGTAGCAGTGGGAAGAAAACAGGAAACTTTTGTACACTGATTCTAAACTACAAAACCTGCTAGACCCATAATACAGATTCAATTCTGCCTTTAAGGATAGTCAAAAAAGATTGAAGAGGAACACCAAAATATGTCAACTGGGTTTAACTTAAGAATTCAACTTAAGATTTAAACAGGATACATGTACATGGCTGCAAATTTAAAGCATAATCAGTCTGTAAACAACATGAGGTTATACATAAAAAATTGTCAAGTGTAAAATATAAGACTGCATCCCTAAATCAGACATATCACTTTGCCTACCAGCTTCTCAATCACAGAAAAATAAAGAGGCTATCAATTTCTTAACTAGTCCTAATTATACAGTTATTCATATTCAGTAGGGACTGTATATTTATTCTCAATAAACATCCAAAAAAAAGTATTTGCCTCTAACCTTAATTAATCAATCTTAATTATCAATCACAAATGCTTCCCCTTACCCCCACCACCCTCTCTTCACACAGAGAGAGAGAGAGAGAGAGAGAGAGAGAGAGAGAGAAAGAGAGAGAGAGAGAAAGAGAGAGAGAGAAAGGGAGAGGGAGAGAAAGTGTGTGTTATTGTTGATCCAAGCAGTCCAGATTTCTTTCAGGTCCACAGATACACCAAATGTTCCCTTTCCCTCACTTTTCAGGCCTTCACCTATGTTTTATCCTCTCTGACTATAACGTTCTCCCACTTTCCTGATCTGATTCACTTCTAATAATCCTTCAGATCCCAGTATAGATGTCACTTCCTCCAGGAAGCCTTCAATAATCAACTTCTTCTGTTTTTTTTGTTGTTGTTGTCGTTTGTTTGTTTGTTAAAAATCCTTCACCTACACTCTCATAGCACCCTAAACATCTATACTAGCTTATCCACAATTTTGTAATTAATTACTTTTCCATATCCCCATTAAACTGGAAGATTAGAACAGAGAAGATATCTCTGATGCTCACCGTTACTCCAGCCCTCAGGATAATGTATGACTGACATTTGCTAAATGAAATACTACAGAGCTCTATGTATAAAAAAACCTTCTCTAAAAATAAGATTTTTATAATCTATGTTAACTGAGGAGTCAAAAATGAGACTTTAAAACTTTTCTAATTCCACTTATATATTTAACAAATGAGAAAAATAAGGTATGTCTCAGTCCACAAACAGAGATAATAAGTTTTTCCCTTAGTTTCAGTCACCATTTAAGATTTTGTTATTTTTTCCCCATGGAGACGGAATGACTTTATTCAAAGTCAGCTACAATTTTCTGATTGCTCTGCTCACTTACAACTGGACACAGCCAACTGTAAGTGCCTCTGTCAATAGCTAAAACTTCCTGTCACCTGAGACAACAGACATGGTCATCTAGACAGCAACATAAAGTACCTCCACAGCTCTTGATGTTGAGAAACAGATAGCCATGCTGACTTCCTTCTTCTTTTCCTATATTGCTCTCTTTCTTGCCTTGGGGTTTTAAATTATCTTAGAAATCACCACTTACTGCTTACATAGATCAGTACCTTTCAAACATCCAGCCCTCCAAAGGAAAGGCTTTTGATAGCTAAAGATTAATGACTGTATATTCCAGATTTTCACACATAATAGATACTCAACAAAAACTACTTAAACTTCATCAAGGGTTTATCTTGTGTTATTCTTTAATAGCAAGTGCACTGCATGTACTGACGAAAATGTTTAAAATATGTTTTCAAAAGGAATCAGTATTCAATTTTACATTAGGTTGGATGGCAGTCACATTACAATATGACAACATTAATTCTAACTCTTCTATGCTAGACAAAGATAAGGTTTCATTTTCTTAATGCACTGACATTTTGGTCAATGCCCATTTTAAGTGATGACAAGAATGCTTCTTAAATGGTATACTGCTTGCTTACTATTGGCTCAAACATAAACTCAATCTTCTTTAGGATGACCACTTAATTACAATATCATCCAAACACTGCAAGCAAATAAATGTACGTTCCTCATCACAACTCTTGAAGGAAATTTCTTACTGATCATCCTTAACATAAGGATTCAAAGATACAAAGAAAACTTAAGAAATTGAAAGTTTTGTCCTAAAACTATCACCTGTAAGGGTTGGTTAAAAATATATGTATGTGTTCATTATAGAGCACTGCCACATACCACAATAAACTTATAAGTAGAATAAAATTATCTTAGGGCAGCACCTACTTTGGGAATCTTTTAGTTTAATCTAACAAACACTTATTGAGCACATATTAAATACCAGGTACACTGTTACTCACTGGAAATATGAAAGATACAGTCTTTCCCCCACTGAGAAACTCACAGACCAATACAAACAGCTGTTGTCTTGGGAACGTAACACCAGAGGACATGCTTTGAAAATGAATGTAAGGAAAACCAAATCTACTTTTTTCTTATAAAAAAAAAAAAACTAGTCCCATTTTAAATTTCCTATAACTGCTATGTAACAACAAAAAAAGAAAAAGCCATAATAAGTATTGCACTCTCCCATGTACCTCAGAAAAATCATGTCCACCCTACGCTTTGCCTTCAGAATCAGGACTGAAGTATCACCATTCAGTCAGAGATTAAACTAATTGCAATTAAAGTTGTTTCAAGGAGAGAGAAAAAAAAAAGCCTAAGTTAAATGACCAAACCCAAATTCAGAAAGATAATGACAGCAAACATCGCATGAAGCTAATTCTCATTTTTCATTACCATACTATTAAAGTTACAATTTATTCCTCCCTGAGTCAAAAAAAGAGTTCCCCGCACGTACTGCTCTAACATATTCTACATGTAGAATCTTTTTTCTACAAATTATATATTTCTCTTCTTACAATATTATATATTTCAAGATTTAAAAAGAAGATGTCAGCTTCATATTAAAGACCAGTCTTCAATACCAGACAAAATTATTATCCTTCTCTTTTCCCCTCATTTTTCTCTGTCTAACCATAGGGGCATTCCATAGTTCCTTTGCCTCTAGCAGACAACTAAGAGATTCTGAAAGAATACTGAACTCAACTAAACCAATTTAATAAACACATAAAAGACATTTAATAGACATGTAAAGGTAGTACACTTTTTATCTGCTATTTAAAATTTTGTTTTGGTTTGGGGAGAGAGGTCAAAGAGGAAGGAAGATAAACTGAAAGTGTTATAGAAAGGAGGGAAATTTGAAGACATCAAATTACAAACATGATCCTAGCAGGACAACACAGCCAAAGCAAGACTACACAAAGGGTAAGGCACAGTCAAGGTAGCACAAGAAACCAGTGGTTCAGAGCAAACAGCAGGTCTCAAGTCAGCCAATCATCAGGAATTTCCAACAGGAAAACCTGTAGCTGCAAAACACACAGGCTTCTTAAAAAATGAGGCATCTATCTATGGACTAATATCAGCAATAGTTGACTCTACAGTTAATAAAGCAAAGGTACACAAGAGTATGCAGAGTCAGCTACCATTCGTGTTAAGAAGAAAATGAGGGATATAGGTTTGTATATGTATAAAAGGTCTCTGGAAGAAGACACACAAACGATGTAGCAGTGTTGCCTGAGCAAAGGGGAACTGAAGAACAGAATAGTATAGAAACTTATTTTTTCCTCTATACCCTTCTGTACTTTACTATTTAAAATCACAGACATGTATTACTTATTATAAAAAGAAAAACCCATTTAATTTAAATTTGCAAGTTAAGCAGACTAATAAAGGGATACCAGAAGTCCATAAGAATTTGTCATTTCAATCCAAGAAAATAGTTCAAAGCAAAAGCTCAAGTGTCAGGCAAACAGGATGGGTTAAAACCGGTCAAGCAGTCAGTATAGTACACATGGAGTGGTGGACATTAAAAATGAGTCAACTCCTTCATAAGACAGAACCTTTTATGAACTTCCAGCTTGCATAGGAATTAATACCTGGTCATAGACAGCCCAGTGTAGGCAGAAGGTGAGACATAAAAGGAGATGATACAGCAGCTGAAGATAACTATCTGAGCTTGAAGATAAAGGTAGATAACCTAACATGTTACTACTGTTCAACCTGATTTATACCCCGTTATGACTTAACTGATTTATACTCTATAGGTTAACAAGAGCAAAAGCATGGACTTCAGGGTTCTATCTTCAAATATCTGTCAAAGATATATAGCACCACCAGGATAGTTCTTTAAATGCAATGTATGTGACCTAATTGTAATGGAAAGAGTCTAGAAATAGATGAGTCATTGAGGGTGTACTTGGGAGTAGAGTGGAATAGGAAGAACAGAGCCTCAGAGCTAGAAGGGATCTTTGTCCCCAAATTATATAGTCCAGACTTCCGTACCATTCTCCCAAGGTTTTAGTATCAACTTAAACGCCTTAGTGCTAAAGAAGGGTTACCATAGTAGATATCAGATTAATCAGAAATGCAAGAGATTACTATCTTGAAGATATTAAAATTTCTTAGTTACAGGATACAGTAATGAAGTAAAATAATTTTTTAATCCAAAATTAGTTTCTTTGTACCACTCAGCGTATTTCTAAATCACCTCTAACTTAAACTGTTGTGTACTCAGAAAATTAAAATAATAGTATTTTCAGAATTTGCCTGAATAAAACATAACGCAAAAGGTAAATCTGCTGATACCATTTTAAAAGGAATGCAATTCAAAATATCAACATAAAATGGCTTTGTAATTGTACCATTTCAAATTACCTGTTTCACTGCCTCACTTCTTTAGCTAAGGGAGTAAAAATATGACAGAAAACAGAGAACAGATATGATCACAACACAATAAGAAAATAATTAATTTAATTTTTAAATATCTGCCTTCTAAAAAAGATTCCAAAAATCTTTTTTAATTCTGTACCCACACAGATTTTTGGGTACACGTTCTTGTCGAAAAGACAGTTTTTTAACAAGTCAAAGCACTTATGACTTAACTAATTCTAACTTCTTAATAAAAAAAACACTATAATAAACTAACACAGTATAACTTCATTAATTCCAAATTAAGAATTTAAAAAAATAAACCTATAACAAGTAATATTACTAAATATGAAAAGCTATTGCTCTCATTTCCATGGTATGAGAAAGAACCAAAAAAACCCTTTAAAACTCTATTCTAAAAGTAGCTAAAACAAACAATTTTTTCTGTTAAGCCAGAAATATAAATCCTGTCCCTAATAAGTAAAATTCTATTTTAATTGAACTTATCACAAGAAAATTTGACCTATAAATTATCTGTTAGTCAAGCGCAATTATCAAAAGTAAAAATCAAACAACAAAAAAATCCCTAAAATAGTTTATACCACCATCCAATATAAGGATAGGCACTTGGTATACACTCAATACTTCCTAAATTAAATATAGATAAAAGCAATGCCATGAGTACTACAGATGAAAAGTCTAAGAAATGGATCTTTTGGAGAGTCAGAGAAAAAATAAATGTTTTAATTTAGATTCTATTTCTTAGAATCCTAAAGTAAAGCAAATATATGATTCCCCCTTTATAACAATTTAGAAACAAGCATCTCAAAAAATTTCTCATGAATACAAAAAAAGTAGTTACATATGAATCATTTTTTCCTTTGAACCTCAGAAATTTTTCATTAAGGTAGTTAAGATTTAAAATAATGATGAGGTATTCTAATCCTCTAAGTGTTCATCAGTCATATTTATTTCCTTGTTCACATTTGAGTGAACAGTCTGCAATGTCAGAGAAGCCAAATATACAAGGGGTGGCCAAGTGGATTATAGGAATCACAGCAACCTAACATCTTACTGATAACATAGGGGTGCTAACAGTTCCCAATCATTTTACACGTTGTAAGTAACACCTATTTTAAAACACAGGATTGCAATTACACAATTATATTTATTATAAAGCTAATTCTTATTATCAGCTAACGAAAATAAAATCTAAGCAAATATATCTGAAGATATCAGGGCGGGAATACTGTCTTTCTTCTATCTTGTGCTCTATTAAAGATACCAAAACTCCACAAACTCAAGGGTTAGGGAGAAGAAGGCGAATCACATAAACATAAATAAGGTAATTAATCTAGAACAAGTGACATCTCAGACATTCTGAGTAATCTACTATACCAAAGCTCATGAACCCCCAGAATAATTTACTGCCTTTTGAGAGTTTACACAAAACATGCCACAAGATATCAATGGATCTTTAAGAAGTGCTTTACCAGAAAATACACCACATATCTCTTTAAATCATACTAAATATATTTTAAAATTAATATACCATATATAGTACTGAAGAATAATCTCTAGATCAAGTCAATATTTATACATCCACTTTTTTAAAATATGAAAATTTTAAATATTCTATAAAGAAAGCCAACATATACATTTTAATGTTTTTTAAAAATTACTTCTAAGGACTTCTAGGTAGTTTTTAACTACTATGTGAAGATTGAAAAATATATCCTAAAACATTCATACCTGATCGAAAGCACTCAATTATTTGTTGAATACCAGATTTGGATGTCTGTAGTGGTTGCTGTAACAAAGGAGGATCTCCAGGTTCCAGGATATAAACTACATGGAAGACAAATACCCACCCCAATCCCCACAAAAAAAGGGTTATTTAAATCATTTACTATTAAAGTAAAACAATGGCTTTCTACAATTACATTAAGGATAATCACACTTTTGCCCGCACACACACATATATATAATACGTAGATATACATATAATTAACCATCATCTTTGGAAGGCAAAAGGGAAACAATGGAGAAAAAAACTAAAACTATTCTCCATTAAAGGCTAAATTAAGGCCACTTAAGGCTAGATACTAGGTTTCAATACAAAGACCTTACTATTTTGGTATTATTTAGTACACATTCTTCATGTTTGCCTTTTTAGTCCCCTTAAAGAGGAACCACTACATTTAATCAAAATTCTAAGGCAATGGTGGCCTAGCCACACTTTATAAACCATTCCAAAATCCTTTGGATAATCTGGTATAACTCTGGATATTTATGAGCAAAATGTCAAAAATCACTGCCTAAAGAAATAACTGAACAAGTGCACAATGATGGATGCAGAATAATGTTCACTGTAGTGCTCTGCAGCATTGTATATGATTGAGAGAAATTTCAAACAACTTAAAAGTCTCTTAATAGTGACCAGATTAAACAAACTATGAAATGTCCATAAAACAGACTTTTTCATGACTGTTAGAAAGGATGAGCTAGTTCTATGTATATTCACAACAAAGCATAGCAATAATTGTTAAGCAACAAACACAGGTTATAGAATATGATCCTATTTACATTAGTACATAGGTACATGCAGAAATATATAAATTTAATATATATTTGTATATATGTACAAATGCTGTTAGGGTGGATTTTCAGGGATAATGTTTGCTTTCTGCCTCACACTTCAATGCTGCTTCAGAGTCTGGTTTTTAGAAGGATGCATTTTAGAAAGGACACATTTTTACAATAAGTAAAAATAATCTTTCCATTTTAAAAATTAAAAATTTCATTTTTACATAAAGAGGTTTCCCAAGATTCTCAGATTAGTAGTATAGATACATAATAAATTACAGTAATATGAATAAAGGCAAAAGAAAAGGAAAACTGGGTTTCTTCATCAGTTATCAAATAGAGACAGTTGTGATGGAGAAAAACTGACCATTTTAATTATCTCTTTTTTAAATATGCTATAATGTTCTACTCAACTATGACCATTGTAACGCAGGACCATCCGCTTAGGGTGAGGAGAAATGAAGGGTGATTCCAACAATGTGTGCTACTCTTGCTTCAGGGTTTAGGCTTGGACAGTACTTAGCTTTCTGATAAGGGGGCTAAACTAGCCTACTGTATTATGTATATAGACACAGGCTTAGATTCTCCTTTATGCTTCAAATTTAGTGCTCAGTGTACACAAACAAGAAGAATGATGTTTTGGACCAATTCATTTCATCAAGCAAATTTTCCCCAATTTTAAGAGACACGTGGCCTGATGCAGTGGCTCAGGCCTGTAATCCCAGCACTTTGGGAGGCTGAGGCAGGAGGATTACTTGAGCCCAGCAGTTCAAGACCAGCCCGGCAAAATGGCAAGACCCCATCTCTACAAAAAATACAAAACTTAGCCAGGCGTGGTGGCTCACGCCTGTACTCCCAGCTACTTGGGAGGCTGAGCTGGGAGGATCACTTGAGCCCAGGAGGCAGAGAGGTTGCAGTGAGCTGTGATCACGCCACTGCACTCCAGCCTGGGCAACACAGCAAAACTGTCTCTAAATTAATTAATTAATTAATTTAGGTGTATTTTAGATTAATTAAGAATACACACACACACACACACACACACTCATTTTGAGAATGTCTGACATTGGCACTAACTGCAGTGATTAAGAACATAAGAATGCAGACCTGGGCTGTCTGTGTTTAAATTCTTTTTCTGCCATTTACTAGATACAATTAGGGCAAATTAAACTCTCTGATTTCTCTTTTCTCAGATCTAAAATAGAGATTTTCAAAGTACTTAAATTACAGGGTTGTATAGGGGTTAAATAAGCTACTGCAGGTCAACTGCTTAAAACAGAACCTGGGACATAGTAAGTGCTCAATAAACATTCTACCATCACTATCATCAACATGTATCCATCAGTTGCTTTCCTGACACCAAAAACTAAAAAATCTTTTTTCAAAATCAAAGAGAATTAAACCTCTTAGGAAAACAGAAGTTTGTAAACAGACCAGTATCATCTACTTGAAAAAATTGATTTCTCCTATTTGTACATTATAGCAACTGGTAACTACTTACAAAAAAGAAACGGTAACTACAAAAAAGAGGGTGAAAACCCACACAACTGTAAAAAACTAAATGCTTCAAAGTCTCCCTCTGTCAGTTACAAGAATTCTAGAATTGGAGAATGAAAAAACCAAAATAAATAAGGGATGGATACTGGAAAAACATACTCTTCTCCTTAGAGCTCCTTCATTTACAAATGTGTTCCAGAAAACCTTCTATATAAAACACACCAAATTCCACTTCCACATGACAGCACCTCATTTTAAAGCTAAAGCAAAATATTCTTACCCATCACCCTCAGAACACTACTACCACCAGAACACATACACATCCTGAGATAACATTCAAAATAAGCCCGGGATTAGCTTAGCTGTGCCTGGACACAACCACTTGGTATACACATCTGTGTAGCTCCCACTCTAAAGAAACAATTCTTCCTTCACTTGAAAACATACTCAACTCTAGAAAACTTTATTATATTAATACTTTATAAAACTGCTTCTTACATATCCTATCATCCTCCCAAGATCAGACCCACCCAGGTTACATGACCATTTAGGGAAAAAAAAAACTTTCTCCAACCAAAAAACCCAAATCCTCAGAACATCTTTCCTTATACTCTTTCAAAAACACACTTCCCAGAATGTAACACTGACTTTTGTAAGAGTCTCTCCTCCCTTAAAACAAGGCCCTTAAAAGATTCTTCTACTTACGATGTGTGGGACTTGCCTACAAATACTAGGGGGAGAGAGAGTAGGTGGAAGGTAGAGAGAGTGATTGGGGGAGGAGGGGAGGAAAGAACATAGAAGAAAAGAGATTGTCCATGTAACAACTGATGGAGTTGTGTGATGGTTACATCAAGTTCCTCATATCATCTAGTTTTGAAGGTTTGGAAATTTCTATTAATAAAATCTTAAAACATAACTAAGAAAACACATACACCGTCAGAGTTATAGTGCCACCCTTCACTATAAATTGACCTATCTCTTCAAGGCAGAATGGCCTCATCAGGAATATACCAATCTCCTCTGGAGACTCACCCAGTATTCATAATCCAAATGTGGACAGATTTTTATTAAACTTTATGTCATCTTCCCTCCATCTGTGGACATGCTCTTTTAAAAGCTATCACACTACAACGTATTTCTTTCAGTCCTGGAAATATGCTACCCACTCAGCATATACCTTCCCCTGAAATAATGACAGTGAACCACCCTATAAGTTAACAAATTTCTAGCTTTTCATTCAACAAAATTCTCAGAAAGTTTGATTCAAGTTAAGAAGGCAAGGAAACAGTAACTACTGTTGACGTGATAAGTCTGAAAATTAACCTGCATGGAAAAAGTTTCTAGTAAAAGATGATGAAAATTTTAAACTAATACAATTTTATCCGAGTTCCTGCTAGTTGGGGAGAAAAAAAAAAAAAAGCAAAAACATTTCAATACACATTAAAAAGTTCAAGTCTAGAAAATATCTTTAAAAGACATTAAAGTCTTCAGAAAACTTCCACTACCAGAACATACTAAAAAAGGTATAATCACAAATTAGCTTCTTTGTTTACTTCTTTATGTCTATCTCTTCCCACTCAAACATTTTACAAAAAAGGACCTTATCTGTCTGGTTCACCACTGATATCCCCATTGCCTTCGACAGTGTCTAGCTCTCAATAGGTGTTCAATAACAATTTGTTAAAGAAATGAATGATCGAATAAATTTCTTCCTAAATAAGATGGTTTCATTAACTAATTCAATTTCAATGATTAGAAGTGTTCTCAGAAAAAAGAAAAAAAAATCTAGACGAAAAGGTCAGTGGAACATGAGGTTAAATGGCATTCACATCTGTATAGTTCAAAACTAGCAAACTCCATTCAACATCAGTAAAACATAAGTGATATATCTGCAGTTCAAATACACAAAACATGCAGTGTGAAAGGGTCCTGAAAGTTAAACAGGTTAAAGCAGTTCAATAGAAACTGGATCCCATCCAAGGATTGCCTGTTTTATTAGTAGAGGTAAGTTATTACTGATCTCAGCAAAGTACAGTAGAGATAGGGTTGCAGTACGAATTTTATCCTCATCTGTAGTAAAGTTTTCTTAAAAAGGAAGCTCTTCCCTTCTACTGATATTTTTTTCCATTAATCAGAAAATTACCTAAAATGAACTCTACTGTGATAAAATCCAAGCATATAAGTGAAGTTAAAATATTCCAACAAAAAGCAATTACTAAATGCTTCAAATGTATTAAAAATCTGATAACTTTTAGGTCAAAAATAATGATAAACATCTGCCTTTAAACTAGAAGAGCACAGTCTTTATTTGATTTAGTGATGGTATGCATTCAATGATTCCCTTTTAAGTTATACCTTTTAATGATTGCCATAAAGCATATCAGAGTTCTAGGTAGAAAAAACTTGTCAACAGTATATCAAGTTTATCAAATTAAAGTTTGCTAGTACTCCTTATGAGACTCCGGAAAACAACATTTTCACATGATTAATTCAACTAAAGCAAGTTTCATTCCATAAAATACCCTGGAAATAATTATGTATTCTACCTAAATAAAAAAAGAGATTTCTCTTTTATTTTGCAATATAATATGTTCTGCCCAAGAAATTTTTTTAAAGGTTGCACTTAGCAAAACCTGATTCTCCCAATGAGTTCAACAAACTTTTAAAACCCAAACTAAACTCACTTTTAGACTTTCAGAACTACTTGTTGATAAAAATGCCTAAGAAACTTAATTTTTAAAGTTTCAGTGAAACAATTTCAAGACAACAAATCTAGTATTCTACGTTTTCCTTTCTCCTCGGTTTTAAACACTTACAGACCATAGGAGTATATTAACTGGAGGATGCCTTGAAAGAGAAAGAAAAAAGACTGAGCGACTGATCTTGTGGAAATGATTTAAGGTGACACTTGCAGTACTTTTTTTAAGGGATCATGCAGGGGAGACCTCTTGTTTGTACAAGCTTTTAGCTTCATAACTGGCTTATGCTGGGGAATATTATAGCCTGCTTAAGAATAACTACTGGGGCAGGAGGGAAAAAAAACTAGAAAGAAAGAGAAGGCAGAGTGGCTCTGATGGAGGGCAAAGCCAACTGGGGACGAAGAGGGGTCTACCTGGTTCACAGCATCCGTGATGATGGTGGTCAGTCTGACAGTATTTGTCCCTTAAAGGCATTTTCAGTGGACTCGACCTACTTTCCTTTCACTGTAAGAAGCTCTTCATTGCGGCGTGGCTGTTGAAAGAAGCACAAACCCGTCACTCGCCCTGAACTTCCTGGGGGGTACTGGTTGCATTTTCCAGCTACGTTCCCATCATCAGCCATCCGTTTTCCCTCCACGGACCCGCACCTCCCCCTCGAAAAGAAAACAGAAAGACGCACAAACCCTTCTGCAGCCCAAACTCCCCACACAGGTTCATCGCCCTACCCGGAAACGCAGCCTCGGGTGCGCAGCGCAGGGTGAAGGCCTGGCCAGCTGCGCGGGCGGCTGCGGCCTCACCGTCCCGGGCGGGCGCGCGGAGAGGGAGCGCGGAGCGCGGCGGGCACCGCCAGGCTCTGGGACTACAGGGGTGCCGCTCCCGCCGACTGCGGGCTCACGCCGCGCCCTCCCGCTACGCACGTGCGTTGGGGTCTCCCTGGCTGAGACCCCGTTCCCACAACCAAGTGCGCCCAACTTACTCAACTCCTAGGGCGGGCCGGCGGGCGGAAGGAAGGCAGGCAGGCAGGCCGGGCAGCCGCGGGGACAGCCTGGCGTGGGGGGCGGCTGCGGGCCTCACCTGGCGCAGCCTCCGCTGACCACGCGAGGGAACCGGGACTCGGGCCCGACGCGTTCCCAAAGAGTCCCCGCCGGCGCTGACGCGGAAGCGCCACAGCTCACCACGTCCCTCCGCGGGCCGAGGCGACTGCGGCGGCGGCGGCTTACGGCGTCCTCCGCGCTGTGTGGCTAAGCGGGTGGCGCGCGGGCGGAGGCAGTTGACAGGAGGAACCGCCCGGCAGCAGCTGCCGCCGCCACCAAAGGAGCCGGAACCGGAGCGGGTAGGACCTGAGGCTCCCCTCGCTGGGGCAACGGCTGCCGCCGCAGCCCGGGTCCCTCCAGCGCCGCTCCACCTGCAACGGTCCCTCAGGCTTTAGGAGAGGGGCGGGGAAGAATGGGGATCTCCCCCCACCTTGGGCCTTTTCGGTGGTAGTTGTTGTTTCAGGAAACTTTATTAAGTCAGTCTCTCTTTTTCTCTGTCGTCCCCTTCTCCGGAGAGCCCGAGCTACCGCCGCGGAGCGCGTAGGAAGGGGGAAGCAGAGACTCTCCGGCAGCGACAGGGAGCGACTGACTGACCCCGGACGGAGATGGGGCGAGGGCAGGAAGTGACAAGCTCACCGAGTGGGTGGGGGGACTGTGGCCGGCACGCCCGGGAGCGCCGCGCGCATGCGCCCGGTTGGCGCCCCCGCTTGTGGGGAGGCGACGCGCTGTACCCGCTGCGGCCGGTGGGGAGGGGACCGGGTCCGCGGGCGCAAGGGCCGTGTCCAAGGGGAGGAAACCGGGGCAGGGAACACCAGGGCCGCGGCCGGAGTCTCGGGCCGATCGAGATCCGAAGCCCAGGGTGAGGTGTGAGGTTTGCGGTGCGGCGTGCGCGCCCACGGAGACGGGTTGCTCCGCCACCAAACTGTTGCTCTCGGCGTTCTCTGTTCAGTGGAACTGAAACTCGGGGAGGGTTAGGAGAGGGGTTAGGAAGCGGTGAGCAGATGTATGAGCGGTAAGTAGTGATGATCCCCAAAAGGCTGTCAGTGCATTGCTAAATGGCAAAAGTTGAACTTATTTTTTTCTTGCCAACAATTTTCGAAGCGTGCCTCCCGGAACTTGGGGGTTGTTTTATCAGGCACAAGGGAGGGAAAGCATCTACTGGTAGCAGATGGGTATTTATCCCGGCAGCTCCGCTTCTCGAACCTGAAAGTGGAGTTGGGTCACGTGAGCTCACGCCCTTTCCCTCCTCTTCTGCGCCCGTATCCTGCTTGGAAAATCCCCGAAGATCCCAGTCATCTGTCAAATTCTGCCAACCGAGGACCGCTTCTTGGGGGCGAGGGAACCGCCCCCGTCGTTTTCCTCCCAGCTCCTGGAACGTAATGCTTGCTCTTGGTGACATCAAGCAAATATGTGTCCACTGTCGGTCAGGAAATT
This sequence comes from Colobus angolensis palliatus, assembly GCF_000951035.1. Taxonomy (NCBI): domain Eukaryota; kingdom Metazoa; phylum Chordata; class Mammalia; order Primates; family Cercopithecidae; genus Colobus; species Colobus angolensis. Next base: position 3,947,369 of record NW_012116555.1, read on the forward strand.
TTAAGAGAATAAAGCCCATTCGCCTTATCTCCGATCCTCCCCAAGATCCACTGAAAACCTTTCCAGTTGGTCCAACTTAAGCTGCCATTGTGCGGGGTCCTAGAAAAACTGAAGTTTAGTAGATAGACTTTGTTTAGAAGAGAAAAAGTTTAGTTTTCAAAATCCAAAGGGAAGTTTGTAAATTAATACATTTGTTACTTTAAAAACCAGGCGTAGTGGCTGGTGCTTGTAATCCCAGCACTTCGGGAGGTCAAAGCGGGAGGATCGCTTAAGCCCAGGAGTTAAAGACCAGCCTGGCAACATGGCAAAACCCCCTCTCAACCAAATAAATAAAAAAATAAAAAAAGCCGGGCAGGATGGCGCGTGCCTGTGGTCCCAGCTACATGAGAGGCTGAGGCAGAGGGTGGGGGACGGTGGTGGATGGCTTGGGTCCAGGAGGTGAAGCGTTTGCATTATTAGGTCTCCGGGGATTGCAGCAGCTTGATTATAGGGGATGACAAGAAAGGGATAGAAAGATGATTCTTAAACACACACTAACCAGTCCCATAAGCGGTATGATCATATATATCGGTCCAATAGTCGAGAGGCATCACTTAACGTGAAACTAAAATATGAAATGCCACAGTTTATAAATTAATGTAAAATAAGTTATGATACTTCTGTGATAGTGTTATGCAACCAATAAAAATCACATTTTGTATAAAATTTAGTTGTAAAGGATATGCTTAAGCAACAAAAAGGAAGTATTTTGAAGTGTGATACTTTAACAGTGGGCTGTAACAGTGCAATTATGAACGATTTTTATTTTCTTTATTCTTCTGTATACTTTGCAAAACTTGTAAATTAAGCATATAAAACTTTAATAAGCAGAAAAATTGATTTTGAAACGCAGTAAGAAGGCTGTAATCATATGAAAAATGGTATACAATAATAAAGCGCAATGTCACTCCAAAAAATGCAGTGAAAAAAGACTGAAAGAAACATAAAAATATCTATATTGGAGATCTTTTGAGTGGTAAAATGTGAGGTAAAATATTTTCTGCATTTTCAGAGGATCTTTTCCTACTTTTATGTAATAAACATATTTATCATAGGCTTAAAAATGAATATGCAAGTCTAAATTGCCCTAACCCTGAAAAAGCTTTGCTTCAGATACATCAGTTGTTTGCTGACTAGGTGTGAGGAAAAAAAAAAAACACAACAGTATGTTTCATGAGCAAATGTAGTGTTATTTATATTCTAATGCAAAGTGATCAGTACTAGAGAGTCCTCAAAATTGCTTGCTAACAGTAAGTTTAGACAATCTTTGAAAGATTAGAATTAGAGTCAAGATTAAATGTGCGTGTGGGTAAAACAAATATTAAACATATCTATAAAAATGAAATAATCCGCTTGAACCCGGGAGGCGGAGGTTGCAGTGAGCCGAGATCGCGCCACCGCATTCCAGCCTGGCAACAGAGTGAGACTCCGTCTCAAAAAAAAAAAAAAAAAGAAAGAAAGAATCAAAAATTGAGACCCAGAGAGATTAAGTAATGTGTCAGTCAGTAGGAACTTGGGGTCAGGACCTAGATTACTCCCTACTATAATTAACAGTACTACTATTTGACATGTATTGAATAGTTAATATGTTTTAAACTCAATATTAGCTCATTTAATCCTATCAACAATTTAATGAGGTTTTGCTCTCCTTCCATTCTACAGGTGGGAAAACGGGGGTAAAGAGAGTTTAGATGACTTAACAAGTGGTGTGGTTTGGCTGTGTTCCCACCCAAATCTCATCTTGAATTGTAGTCCCTGTAATCCCCACGTGTTGTGGGAGGGACTCAGTGAGAGGTAACTGAATCATGGAGGTGGTTTCCCTCATGCTGTTCTCCTGCTAGTGAGTTCTCATGAGATCTGATGGTTTTATAAGCATATGGCATTTCCCCTGCTGGCACTCATTCTCTCTCCTGCTGCCCTGTGAAGAGGTGCTTTCTGCCATGATTGTAAGTGAGGCCTCCCCAGCCATGCAGAACTGTGAGTCAATTAAACCTCTTTTCTTTATAAACTACCCAGCCTCAGGTATTTCCTTATAGCAATGCGAGAATGAACTAATACACCAAGGTTACAGCTGATAGGTAGCTGAGCCATCATTTGATCGCAAGCAGTTTGGCTCTGGAACTCTTGAACTTAGCCATCACACTGTACTGTCTATACTATGCTACCTTCACTATGCCATAGCTGTTTTGGTTCACATTGTATGTGAAAGACAAGCCAGTAGATCCTGCCAGTTGTGAAAGGTATTGCATATTAAAATGCTATGTGCAAGTTCATGAAGTGGAAATGAGTTACTAAATTACAAGAATTTAATTGAAATTTCACAGGGCTCTAGAGCTTAAGGGAACCTTAGACATCATCTGGAATTATCACCCTACCTCTAAAAACAATGCACACAAACCATCCCAAAACAATGATCTGCCTTCCCTTTCATTGTTCACTGCAGCAACCTAGGTGACACATTACTTTTTTATCCTAAAAGTCTGGAAGTACATTGTAATTGTTAATGTAAATCCATTTTATAGTTTAAAATTCTCTCGTCCTCAAGGTGAGAGAACACTCTCTCTCATACAAACATACACATATACGGCATATTATTGCTGTATAGCCACCCAGAATTGGTAGCTTAAAGTCATTTTATGTGCTCTCAATTCTGAAGATTAATAATTTGGGCTGGCCTTGTCTAGGGTGACCCACGCAGATGCTACCGTCATCTAGCGGCTTGACTGGGTACAGTCACATGGTATTTGGTGTTGGCTGTTGGCTGGACCTCTCTTCTTGTAGCCTTTCAACCTCAAGGAGACTAGCCTGGGTTTCCTCATACAGTGGCAGCATGCCAAGCCAGTAGAGAGTAGAAATTACAAGATTTCTTGAGGCCCTCAGTTCAGAATTTATATGACAACACTTTCACTACATTTTGTTAGTCAAGTCAAAGAGCCAGCCTAAATTCAGGAAGTAGACACTCAGACTTGCCTCTTGCTGGGAGAAGCAGCAAAATCACATTGCAAAAGAATATGCATTCAGGAATAGGAGGAATTATTGTGATGATTTTCACATTTAATCTCTCACAATACATAATTATTTTGAAAGTAATACTAGCTAATTAAAGCTGATTTTTTTTAATGCTTTTTTAAGAACAGTAAAACAAGGAAACACTAGTCAGACTTATTCTTACAACTGACTGAGTCAGTCTGGTGGCCTTCTATAAATACATTTTGGTAATTCCTTAAGTTTCTTGCTGAACTTGTTTTTCTCATCAAATGTTGTTTTAAGATTCATTCTTAGTTTTCCATCTATTTTAAGCAGATCCCACTAAAACACAGCATAAGAACCTAACATCAAGTGGAAGCAATTATAGTTCCTAAAGGACCTGTGTACTCTGGTCCAGATTTTGACAGCTTTGATTATGATGTGGCATTTTACCACACATAACTAAATCCAAAATGATGCAGAAATCAAATTATGAGCCAAGATAGGGTCTGAGATTCTAGAAAGGTCATGGAAAAAATCAATTTAGAAGGACAAATATTAGATTGTTGATCTGTTATCAATTATGTAGAACATAACACCTAAGTATTTTGCAAACAACATAACATGAAAAACGAAGATAATCCTTTCCCTAAAATGCTTGTTTTAAGGAGGGTGGGGAGTGGATATAACTGGGTTGCTACCCTGGAGGTAAGCTGCCTACTGGAGAACTGCTGACATGGCTTCGTATCTTCCATTCCCTGTGCTAAAGGCACTCATAGGTCTTGCCAACCAAATGACACAATGATGCATGTACCATGCTGCCTTGTGGCTATCAAACCATATCTTACAGATCTTTCACTTAAATGCATTTCATGTAGCATTTAAGCGAATTACATGGAGAAAAAAGGGTTTTTGTTATAGTAGGTTAGCTATTACAATAATAATAAAAATATTAGCTGTATTGCAATCTAATAATAGCCAATGATAATTTTGTCACTTTCTGAACTCAGACAACATGCTAAGTGCTGTTTATTTTTCCATCAAATCCTTACAAAGATCCTGGGTTAGATATTATCCTATTTTACCAATAAGGAAACAGACAATGGGTGTCTGAGCTAGACCTAGGTCTTTAAACCTAAATCTATCTGAGTCCAAGGTCTGTGCTTCCAGTTACATATATATTCTGATGATTCCTGAAGTTTTATCTCCAGGTCAGACCTGTTTCTAGAGCCTCTCAATTCTATTTGTAACTGCCCATAAGACCATCTAAATTTCCCCAGGCACGTCAAAATTAGCCAGACCAAAACTGAATTTATCTTCTCACCAAACCTGTTCTTCTCCTTCCAGATTTTAATAACAGTGTTGCTATCGATTTGGGAACCAAAGGTAGAAGCCTTGGAGGTATAGAGAGGAGCATCTGGAAAGATGCAAAGTAATGAATTACCTGTTTACAAGGTTTCTCTTCTCACTTATCCCCAACACCTAACCTGGAACCATAAGCTATTGGTTATACTTCAAAAAGACCTAAGAAATACAGTTTCCTCTCTCCATATGCACCATCAGTCTTCTAGTCCCAAACCTCACCTCTGAACCATTGCCATAAACACCTCTGTGCTCTTACTACCACTGATCTCAGCCTCACTCCAGTATTCCACACTATCAACAGAATTATAGTCCAAACAAACCCGACGTTACTCTGCATTTCAAAATCCCTTTTGACTGCCAACTGCATAGACTAATAAGTCAAATCAACAAAAAGCATTAGTACAAAGATTGTATTTTGGAGTCAGAAAAAATCTGAGCATCCTATCTCCATCACTCACAAGTTTTATGACTCTAGTGAGACCCTCTCTTGAGAAATCAAGTTAATGAAGAAAGCACTCAGCAGGACCTAAAATACAGTACACAAAAAAATACTATTATACCTGGTCCTGCCGTAACCTCACACACTTTGTGTTTCAAACACACTAGATTTCTTACCCTGTGCAGAAATTCAACAAAGCAAAAATTAATTAAACTGGGTGGGGAGGGAGTATGGGACACAGGGGAATTTTAGGGGAAGATAATACAGCTGTTGATTACATAAGTGTATCCATTTGTTAAAACTGGACCACTAACATTTTTCAATGTATGCAAATTTAGCTTTAAAAATGTAAAAAGTAATAGAGTGGAAGTGGATATGAGTGGCTATATAGATGATACAAGAATGGCAGAATGTTGACCAGGCACTGTGGCTCACGCCTGTAATCCCAGCACTTTGGGAAGCCGAGGCGGGAGGATCACAAGATTGGGAGATCGAGACCATCTGGCTAACACAGTGAAACCCAGGCCGGGCGCGGTGGCTCAAGCCTGTAATCCCAGCACTTTGGGAGGCCGAGACGGGCGGATCACGAGGTCAGGAGATCGAGACCATCC
>NW_012116555.1:3953029-4003977 GCF_000951035.1 Colobus angolensis palliatus
CTCAAAAAAAAAAAAAAAAAAAAACACACAGTGAAACCCTGTCTCTACTAAAAATACAAAAGCAAAAAAAAATAGCTGGGCGTTGTGGTGGGCGCCTGTGGTTCCAGCTACCGGGAGACTGAGGCAGGAGAATGGCATTGAACCCGGGAGGCAGAGCTTGCAGTGAGCCGAGATGGCACCACTGCACTCCAGCCTGGGCGATAGAGCGAGACTCCATCTCAAAAAAAAAATGAATGGCAGAATGTTGATAACAGTTGAAGCTGTGTGGTAAGTACAGGAAGATTTATTATACTATTCTGTTTATTTTGCATATGTTTAAAATTTTCTGTAAGTTAAAAAATATGAAAATATGTCAAAACTTACTAACAAAAAAATGGAAATTAAAATCACAGTGAGATACCACTGTACACCCAGCAGAATGGCTAAAAGTAAAGACAATTCCAAATGCTGATTTGGAATTCCCATTGAGAGGGTGTGGAGCAATGGGAACACTCATAAATTGCTGATGAGAGTGTACAAAACTGTTTTGACATTATCTACTAAATTTGAAGATGCCACTATCTTTTGACCCAGTAATTTTACTCCTAAGGTATATGTCACACCAGCAGTGTATGCACATAAACACCAAAAAACAGGTACAATAACCTTGACAGAAGCTTTATTCGTGACATCCAAAAACTTTGTAGCAATTCAAACGTTCATCAACTGAATGGATAAATTACGTTAAGTTTATACACTGGAATATGATCAATGAAAATGCAAGAGTATGGCTACACAAAACAATAGATGAAATCAAAAAAACTGTGGAATGAAAGAACTTAAACACAAAATATACAGATAATGTATAATTCTACACATAGATTATATGATTCCACAAAACTAATGAATGGTTTTATTCCTGTGAGGAAGAAGACAGTGGCAGTAATTGACTGGAAAAGATCACGAGAAATGCTTCTGGGTAATTGTTGATGTTCTACTCCAATAGCTGTGTGATGGTGCTATGTTCCTTTTATGGTAAATCATTGAGCTGTCATATGTGATTGTGCATAATTCTCTGTATATTTTACACCTGTTAAAATGTTTAAGTAAATAGTGTTTAGAAATGCATTTTTTTAAATTATACTTTAACTTCTGGGATACATGTGCAGAACATGCAGGTTTGTTATGTAGGTATACGTGTGCCATGGTGGTTTGCTGCACCCATCAACCCATCATCAACGTTGGGTATTTCTCCTAATGCTATCCCTCCCCTTGCCCTCCACCTCCCGACAGGCCCCAGTATGTGATGTTCACCTCCCTGTGCCCATCGGTTCTCATTGTTCAACTCCCACTTATGAGTGAGAACATGCAGTGTTTGGTTTTCTGTTTCTGTGTTAGTTTGCTGAGAATGATGGTTTCCAGCTTCATCCATGTCCCTGCAAAGGACATGAACTCATTCTTTTTATGGCTGCATGGTATTCCATGGTGTATATGTGCCACATTTTCTTTATCTGATCTAACACTGATAGGCATTTGGGTTGGTTCCAAGTCTTTGCTATTGTGAATAGTGCCACAATAAACATAGGTGTGGATTTGTCTTTATAGTAGAATGATTTATAATCCTTTGGGTATATGGGATTGCTGGGTCAAATGGTATTTCTAGTTTTAGATCCTTGAGGAATCACCACACTGTCTTACACAATGGTTGTACTAATTTACACTCCCACCAACAGTGTAAAAGCATTCCTATTTCTCTACATCCTCCAGCATCTGTTGTTTCCTGACTTTTTAATGATCACAATTCTAAATGGCATGAGATGGTATCTCATTGTGGTTTTGATTTGCATAGAAATGCATTTCTAAATAGTAAAGACATGAATTGGGCCGAGCACGGTGGCTCACACCTGTAATCCCAACGCTTTGGGAGGCTGAGGCAGGTGGATCACTTGAGTTCAGGAGTTCGCAACCAACCTGGCCAACATGGTGAAACTCCATCTCTACTAAAAATACAAAAATTAGCCAGGGAGATGGTGGTGGGTGCCTGTAATCTCAGCTACTCCAGAGGTTGAGGCAGGAGAATGGCTCGAACCCAGGAGGCGGAGGTTGCAGTGAGCTGAAATTGCGCCACTGTACTCAATTGTGTACACTGTACACTCAATGGGTGGCAGAGCAAGCTCCATCTCAAACTAAATAAATGTAAAGACATGGATAAATCAGAATAGTGTCTTATACCACATGCAAAGTGGTATATCACTAGAAGGTAGACTATGAAAAGTCTACCTTCTGTTAACTCTAAAGCAACTGTTAAAATAATAGAAGAATAGTTACCTTTGGAGGAAGAGAAGTGGTATTGAATGGAGGGGTACTGACTTTGGGGTTACCGGACATTTTGTAGATTTTGACCTCAATGATTGTTACATGCATATTTTCTTCATAATAATTCAATAAGCTGATAGTTGTTTTATGCACTTTTATTATGTGTGTAATATTTCATAGTGAAAGTATTTTTAAGTAGCTGAACTCAGTTTTAATGCCTCTGAACTACATCTGGCATAAAATTAGACGTGATTATTGAATTTTTCAAGGCTTTGTTCCTTTACACATGCTGCTCCTCCTGCCTGGAGATATCCTTCCCTTCCACCTGGAGAACTCTTATTCCAGCCTTCAGGATCCACCTCAGATGTGACTCCTGTGAAACTAGCTCCCACAGATAACTAATTTCTCCATCCTCCTGCTCGTGTACTACATCATTCTGATTAAGTATCTGACTGCCCCATTAGTCTCAATTTCCTCAATAAACATATTCCCCTTTGTTTTGCCACCATCTAGCACAGTTGCTGGCACATAACAGGCAATCATTAAAAGTTACCGCATGGGCCTGAGTGAATGACTTTCCACTTCTATTGGGATAATAAAAAAATATTGACAGCATATTTAAAAGAACTGGTATCTTTCACAGGGTATCACATCCAGAGGCATGCGATGTCTATTTGATATTAATCTTCATCACTGGCTTAAGGGGTTATTTAGTGTCTCCACTGCATAGTTACTATTTTTCCTTTTGTTATTAACAAGTAATTTGTGAGGAGGAAACAATGGCTTTATCACAGAAACTCCTTTTAAATAATAATCTTGATAATCTTACTTAGGTTTTAGAAATTATCAGGGTCAAAGCAAAAGTAAAAGAGTAAACTGAATTGAATTGAATCTGTAATATAATTAGAAACTAATGATCAATTATGTAACTGGAAACTACCTTTTGGTATACTCATATGTAAGATGAAGTTAGAAAAAGCATACCATTACCTTGTGATAATTATCAGTAAATCCATTCAAACAATATTTCTGAGTATCTGCTATATTCCAAACATCATTCGAAACTGATGAGTAAGACAAGGTCTTTTCCCTTTATTCAACAAAAATTTACTTAGTGCCTATGTGCTAGGTCCTAGGAATAAATCCATAAATAAGACAGGAAGTTCCTATGCTCCTGGGGTTTCTAGTCTAATTACTGAAGTGCTCCCAATCTAACAGTGGAGGCATGCAAGGGGTGTATTTTTTCATGATAATCACATAAGCCAGGCACAAGAGATTATCGAAACCATGGATTTGTAAGGCACCTAAATAGACAACAGCAGCTTTTGGACACAAGGAAGGAGTGTTTGCAGCATCAGTTTGTAAACTCACTTGAATTAGGGAGGAGATAATAATAATTGATGATAATAATATGGGTTTGTTTCCAAGTAAATCGTATCATGTTACCAAGACTTATTTCTTAAAGACACCTGACTGATAGATTATCTATTGTTACATGTAAGCAGGGTAATTTATCCTAAATCATAAGATGTAAATGATATGTGATTCTATTTGAATAGGTAATTATTGGAGAGCTTTGTATTTGATATTATATCATCAAAAGGCATTTTGGGTTTTTCATTGATTCTCTCAACTGCTCCTCCTTATGGCCAAGGAGACTTACTTGCAAGACTGAGAAAAAGCCTGTAGTTCAAGACTGTGGAATAGAATGAAGTTAGCTCTTTTATATGCATGAATCTGCTACTCTAACTTCAGTCACTTCCTGTTCTCAACCAGCAAATCCGAATCTGGAAAAGTGAGATTATGTCTCATCTCTAATGACAAAATGTCAGAAAAAAAAATTCACTTTTGGCATATAGGAATTGAGTGAAAAGTTAAAAATTCATACCCATATCTCAAGTCTTAATTCTAGTTGAACACACAGACTACTGTGTACCAGACCATAACCTACAACAAAATTAAAATGTTAGTTAGATGTCTGGTATTTGCACAGATGCTCTCTCTAATATTTTAAGTAATTTCTAAAATAGTGCCCCGATTTATAAAACTGATCATTTTTTTATCTTTTTCAGCTGACATTCATTTTTCTCAAACTCTATATTCTATTCAGATGAAAGTTGTATATCTTGAATCTGAGAAATCTCTAGAGTCAGAGCACACGAAGGTATTTTACAAAAAGTCAGGGAGCTTAGTGAGTGTTACTTCTACATTCAAGTCATCAGCTATAGACAGTCAACAGACTAGAAAACAATTTTCAGTGTTGTGATCTTCATATACAGAGTAAAGAAAAGGTATATTGCTGAGCATTTTGAAAAAGAACAACAAGAAATTACTCCCTCCACTCAGGCAGACTTGTTTTTATCTAGTTAGGAAAAAGCCCCACAGAATCCAGTGTCCACATTCTTGGCAAGACCTGTGATGCCAGGCAGTACTAAATTATCCTGTAACACCTAGATGCTGGAGTTAATAGCACTGTTTTCAATGGCATAGAATGACATTTTTTTCTTGGTTCTTTGTGGCTGAATACCTAAATCTAGTGTCACTCTCATTTATAAAATAAATGCCTTTGGAAAAAAGTGGGTCAAAGTTCAATGTGTTTATAATGATCTCATTGCTAGAAGAGACCATGTGCCCTAGCTGTCATTAGTGGCAGTTTCATTTATGGGAACGAAATAGCTTTACGTTTCTCAGAAGATTTTTTTTTAAGGAACAACTATTATAGGATATTTAAAAATTTCCCCATCAATGTTAGTTATCTTAATCATTTATTAAACTGACAACTATAATTCAAGAAGGTGCAAAAAGATATCATTGAAACCCCTCATTTTTTTAAACTCTTATCTTTCTAGTCTTAAGAAATTCATTTTAAACACACAACCCAGCCAGATGAATAAAGATACAAAATAATGCTCAAGTCAGCTAGGTAAGTAGAATTAATGTCTTAAACATTACTCACTAAAAGCCAGACTTCAAGACTACACAATATATCCATATAACGAAAGTACACTTGTACCCCTTAAATTTATACAAATAAAAATAAATATTGTGAAAGTGCTATATTTTATTTGGAAATGTTTGAAACATATCTAGACTTGTATTTCATTTAACTGTTCCTTAAGATTTCACTTAAAAAAAAAACCAAGAACTCTTGTCTTCAAATAATTAAAAGAGTCTACAGAAGATATTTTATAGTCCACTTGTTCATCCCTACATTATCCTTGTGCTTAAAAGGGACAGAAAAATGCCAAGAAAAAATATGAAGACAGGCTGGGTGTACTGGCTCACACCTATAATCCCAACACTTTTGGGGGCCAAGGCTGGAGGATTGCTTGAGGCCAGAAGTTTGAAACCAGCCTGGGCAACATAGGGAAAACCTCATTTCTACACAAAAAATTTAAAAATTAGGTAGGCATGCTGGCATTTTCCTGTAGTCCTAGCTACTTAGAAAGCTGAGGTGGGAGAATCACCTGTGCCCAGTTGTTCAAGTGGACTATAAAATATCTTCTGTAGACTCTTTTTTGGAGGATCTCAAAAAATACATATGTACATATATGTGATATTTACATATTAATATATGTGTACCTATATGTACATATATGATGTGTACATATATAGACATATGAGATTAAGAGAAAGAAAAAGCTAATTAACATTTGTTGAATCACTATTCTGTATGAGACACCAGGCACTTTATATCCATTATCTTACTTAGGGAAATATGAACCAAAACAAAGCAAAAGCATTAACCAGCTTTATTTTAGCCTTCATATGTTCCCTAAGCATGGAGATAAAAGGAGTTACATATTCTCTCCAGTAGTTTTTTATGTGACCTAGGAAAGAATCACTTTCTCCAATCTTTCTTTAGCTTTACTTACACAGGAGGTTGTTGCAGATTCATAGAAATTGTCACTATGCACCCAGAAGAAAATGTCTGAGACACATGGCTATCTACAAACCCAGTATTTTGGCAGGATCATGGTTACTGCATATAAACCACATCTAAAATACTGAGATCTGTCTGAACACCAACTTTAAAAGAGATATAAACAAATGGATACACATTCACACTGGGAGAGGACCTGGAGAGGGAGAATTGAAACCATGTCCTGCATGGAATGTTCGCATGAAGTGGGGAGATTTTGCCTTGCCAGCAAAGTATTCAGCTCTATATGAAAGTGTTGTATGGAGAAGGAATGTGTTCTATATACTCATCCTTGCTGGAGTGTGAGAAGCACAGGAATGCTAATTCCAATGCAACAGAATAAAGAATTTTCTGACCAAGCTATCCTATAATTGAATGGATTGCCTCAGGAGGTGTTAAGTTTCCCACCACTAGGAAATGTTCAGACTTTGGCCAGGACATTAGTAGATGTATGGTGAAAGGGATTCAAACACTTGATGGAAACTTGGAGTAAAAAGGGTAATTTTAAAATTAATTCCCACCCTGACAGTGAACAAAAATGAAAGGGATAAGACTGGTAATTGAACCAAACCTTCACGCCTCTGAACTCATATGTGTAAAAATATAACAAATCTGAATAAACTTTTCTCACATGAACCATGCAATAAGAAGTCAGACTTACTGTTTTGACCTTCCTAATTCAAAGTTAGAATATATTTTTTACTGTGGTTTCTTTCATACACTGAGACACAAGCCAGCAACTTGACCTATTAACACCAACACCGAGATCAAGCATTGTTAGTTTATTCTCTATAAATATCAGCCACACAATTCAATCGATTGAGCACCTACTATATGCCAATCATGGTACTAAAGTTTGGGGGATATAATGGTGAACAACAACAAAAAAAACGTGATCTCCACCTTCATGGCATTTATAGTCTAGTATAATTGCTTTCTCCTACAGGTGATATGAAGTCTACTTTTTTAGCATAGGTTTTCATTAATTTACTTTCTGATTAAAAATAATCTGTTTTTCAAAATGATTGTTAGAGAAAAAAAGCATTTTCCTTCTATTAAACACTCAGCAGAAAATTCATGATTGTCAACCCAGAAGTGTCCAATTTACATAATTCGAGAAACTCTACTTCTACCGAAAATACCTTACTGCTTATACTAATGAAGTTTGTATAAATATGCATAATATGTAAAAATATGTTTTGCTATGACTAACTTATATAGACTACGTCATTTGCCTAAAATATGATTTCATTAAGAGAATACAATTACTTGTATAATCAAAAGTCACTGATGAAAGTTAATCAGCTGGCTTTTTGCAGTCTTCATATAGGTAATACATGACTAGGTCAGGATTTGAAACATTTGTGGTTATTATGTCTAGTTCTTACACATACTGATAGTTTGATTTGCTACAAAACTAAATTTGCAGTTGAGCAAGAAATCTGGAAGTAGGATTAGGTTAGGAGCTAAAAAAAAACTTTCAAGGTTAAATTAGATAATTTAGTTGACTAACATTATCAAAAATAATATATTGAAGAGTCCATAGGGATAGTCCATGAAGCCTTAAGTTTCTGGCATATATATATATATTCTAGAGACAGAGACTTGCTCTGTCACCCAGAGGCTGGAGTGCAGTGGCACAATCATGGCAGCCTTGACTCCCTATATTCAAATGATCCTCCCACCTCAGCCTCCTGAGTACCTGGGACTACAGGGATGCACCACCACACCTACTAATTTCTTTTTTCTTTTGTAGGGACAGGTCTTGTTATGTTGCCCAGACTGATCAAGCAGTCCTCCTGCCTTGGCCTCCCAAAGTGCTGGGATTACAGGTGTGAGCCACTGTGCCCAGCCTCAGTGAACATTTTTGAGTGAAGGCACAAATGACAGAAGTGGAAGTAAACTCAGAAATGGCATAACAGGGACTAAGGAGAAAAATGACTCACTCATTGACTCATTTAATAAATACTGACTGATTTCTACACATAGATTAGGCACTGTGTGTCAGATACTGTTCTAGGGTATGTATGGGTAAACAAAATCAGACATGACTACACTGGCCCTCAAGGAGCTTACAGTCTAATTGAAGAGACAGATATTAACCCAAAATCACCAAATATAATATGCATAATACGATCAGTGGTGTGGTAAGAAATATGGTGCTAGAAGAGGGTATAACGGAGAGATTTGACCCTGCCAGGGAGGTCAGGGAAGCCTTGCTTAAGGAAATAAGGAATTGCCCAATTAAAGTGTAGTGGAAAGAATGTTTTAGGCAGAGGGTCTGGCAAGTGCAAGTCTTCATGAAAGAATGAGAGCTCGTGTGGCTGCTGCACAGTGGGCATGGTATAGGATGAGATCAAGAAGACCCTTATAGGCCATATACAGGGGTCATTTATCTTAACAGCAAAGTAAAAACATCAGAGTATGTAGCAAATATATAGATGTGCTCACTACACTCAAATGTGCACACAAAATGTGGAGTTGTTATGTATGTGTGCACTTTTTGATTGAGATATCACTGGCATATAATAAAAGTTACCCTTTTAAAATGAACAATTCAGTGGGGCTTAGTACATTTGTAGAATTGTGCAACCATCACCACTATCTAATTTCAGAACCTTTTAATTACCCCAGAAGGAAATCCTGTACTCATTAGTAGTTGCTTTCTATTACCCTCTTCCTCCAGTCTCTAGCAAACATTAATCTGATTTCTAGCTCTATCAGTTGACCTATTCTGGACATTTCATATAAATGGAATCATAGAATATGTGGCGTTTTGTGTCTGGCTTCTTAGCCTAATGCCTTCAAGATTCACCCATGTTGTAGCATGCATCAATACTTCATTTCTTTTGAATGCCAAATAATAGTGTATGGTACTAACATATCACATTTTTTAATCTCTTCATCCATTGATGAACATTTGGGTTGTTTCCACTTTTTGGCTATTACAAATAATGTTGGCATGAACATTGTGCATCAGTTTTTATGTGGATGTATATATTAATTTCTCTAGGGTGTATAGCTAGGAGTGAAATTTTTGGGTCATGTGGATCTTTTGCTAGTGTTCACTGTTAACATCTATGTTAGATGAATTTCTGGCCTGTTCTTCACTCTGCTTAGAGCCCATTACTGCCTCATGGTCCAGGCTCAGCCTCCCCTGGGATCATGCTGGCATCTGTGTGTTTGCCATATACTCTATCCAGCTCCCAGCCCAGACTGTACATAGCAGGCCTGCCAACTCTAAACTCAGCATCCAGGCCACACAGGAACTGAGAGAGAATCAGGAATGCAAACTAAACCTTTCTCTTACTGAACACACCATTACTGAATACGCCACATAACCCTTTTAACTATGGTATGCACTCCCCCACGTGGGTGCAGGACGGTCCTGCACTATGGTTTCCTCCCGGGATCCCAAACAGTGAGTGAAAGGATAATTCATCCAATTGTGATACTTTCCTCAATTTATCTAATATACTTTTCCACAATTGGTGAGGTTAGGAAAAGGCCAGCATGTCTCTTCTCCATTTAGAGTTTCAAGGCCTCAGAACAAAGATGAGAATTTGTTCAACAATCTTCCCACCCTCATTTCTGTCTCCTCCTTTCTAGTCCACCAAAACTGGTAGAAATTTTTTACGTCTTACACAATTCAATGATTCTCACTAGGGAATGTTTTGGAACTCTGTGGAGGTATTATTAGTTGGCACAATGATTGGGAAGTGTGACTAGCACTTAGTTGAACAGGCTCAGGAATACCAGATATCTGGCAGCGTTTAGGACCATCCCTTGCAACATTGTACCTTATGCTTTTTCAGCAACAGTTTTATCAAGATGCATTTCACATACCAGGAAATTCATCTATTTAATGTATTATTCAACGGTTTTCAGTGTATTCACAGAGTTACACAGCCATCACCAGAATCTCAGAACATTCATCACCCCCAAATGAATCCCAGACCTATTAGCAATCACTCCCTATTTCCCCCGAACTCCCTATCCCTGGGCAACCAAAAATCTACTCTCTACCTTTATGACCTATGTTGTGTATTGCATATAAATGGAATCACACAATATATGACCTTTCATGTCTGACTTCTTTTACTTAGCACGTTTTCAAGGTTCATCTGTGTTGTGTTTCATTCATTTTTATGGCTGGATAATACACCATTGTATTGACATACCACATTTTATTTATCCATTCATCCATTGGTAAATTTGGGTTGTTTTCACTTTTGGTTATTGTGAACAATGCTGCTATGAACATTCATGTACAAGTGTTTGAGTGAACATGTGTTTTCACTTTTCTTGGTTATATTCCTAGGTGTATAATCCTGGGTCATATTGCAACTCTATGCTTAACCTTTTAAGGAAAAGCCAGACTGTTTTTCAAAGTAGCTGTACCATTTTACAGTCTTGCCAGCAGCATATGAGGGTTCCAATTTCTCCACATCTTTGTCAATACTTGTTGTCGTCTGTCTTTTCTATTATAGCCAACCGACTTGGTATGAAGTGGTACCTCATTGTGATTTTTTTTCATTGTGATTTGATTTGCATTTCCCTGGTGGCTAATTATGTTGAGCACCATTTCATGTGTTTATTGGCCATTTGTATACCTTCTCTCAAGAAATATCATGGCTGACTTTTGAATATCTCACTAGACTTTCATAGAGGTGAAAACATTGCTTATCATTTTCTGAGCCTAGAATCTAACTCCAGTTTACATGGAATCATGAAGTATTTTTGCATGGTTTTAATATGCAGTGAATTCAAGGAATGCAACACCACCATCTAAATTGTGTGCCAATTATACCTTGTTTTATTTGGAAGCTTAGTAAGGTTTGTTAGTTATTTCAGAATATCTCATCACTAGTGGCAGTGCCTCATGGTATTTGAATTGCTGGTGCAACATGCTTTTCTTTATCAGTCTGCATTTGTTGCTGTGAGATGCAAATATGTATCAGATGGAATTTGAGACTCCTTTTAACAGACTTAGAAACCCAGAACTATAATTGAATGCTAACAATAAGGGTTGTTTAAAAATATTTTATATAATTTCCAACTTACATATTTTAATGTTGTATAAGATGTTATCTATGTTGTGAAAGTTACTTAATTACAAAAATTAAGTAATTTTAATGGTCTGTTGGTTTTCAATCTTTCTTTGACTCTGTTCCCAGAAGCCTGTCAAGCAACCCTTTTGGATGCCTCTTCTGATGTTATTTTCTTTTTCAATCTGCCTTCATCCTCTTTGGCTATCTAAGGACATAGTATCCAAGGTCTTTTTAAATACCAAAAACGGAATGCAGTAGGATTTTAAGACAGGAGATATGTTTTCTGTGTGTGTGATACAATCTGTCCAATGTCATAATAAGGAGACTCATTTTACATTGTACTAACAAACAAGACCAAACTCATTTGTACAAATGTCATACTTCCTCATTTTCTCCTTTTCAAATGTCTGTAATTTGTCTCGGCTGTTATCCATACTTCAATTATGGTTATTTCCCCTCTTTCTCTTATCACATACAAAGAAGTCTGATCTTTTATTATTCTAGTTTACATTTTCATTTCCATTGCGCTTCTGCTCTTCATTTTCTTGTATTTCTTATACACAAGAGTTTTTTACTTCTCTTAAATTCAAACTTTTTCATTATAACAAGAGAGAAGCATCTAACTGCTTCATTATATCTTCTAGTCTAGACATGCCCAGGTATTTACACATTGAAAGACTTATTATCTTATAACAAATTGTTTTCCCTCTATGTCTCTTTTATATTAGGCTTAGGTTATTATATTGATTTTTGGAAATTATATGTAGAGATAATTTCTGTTACCTATGACTTTCATTTCAGAATTAGAAAGGAGGTATTACAAAACATTAATTATGAGAATGGGACTCTGGGTTAAAAATCACTGGTCTACATTGTATCTTTATCCAAGCCAGGGGTGCAAGCTTCATGGGCTGGCTGTCACACAAGAAAAGGACATTTTCTCTGCACTATGGCAGGCACGATGATCTGGGGTGAGTAGGCTTGGTACTTGATATGCTAAAGGAATTTAGATGATCAACTCTAGCCCAAGCCCAGTTTCATGATGAAAGAAGTCAAGTAACTATTCTCTCATTCCCACTGCAGTGAGTCTCAAGGCTCAGCTTCAGAAGGGAAGACAATAAAACTCATGATTTAAGGGACAGATTCAAATGTATTATTTTAATGATTGCTAGCTATAAATGTTTTAAGCAGGATGGGAAGCAATGATAATCTCCAGCTGCTGTGAAGGAATGATATTAAGAATCTAGCTCCTTTATATCCTAACTTTATATATTGATTTTATCTTCAAGTAACATAGTTGCTCAGCTGTGGTCTGGGGCTCTGCACTTCTCACTAATAAAGGGAATGACTCGAATGGGAGTCTAGTTGCTGCTGCATGAACTGGAAAATACAGAGACTTTATGCATCTCGCCTTCTCTCCCTGAGTCTTCCCATTGTGTTTGTTTTAATATATGATTTAATAAAGTTGAATTAAATCCAATATCAAAACATCTCCTATAATTATTACATGGTTTTATAGCAAGAAGAGTCACATTGATCCTTGTAAATGGTTTAACGAAGATTGTATTATTGATCCAGCCACCAACATGGCTGTGATTTTCCAGACTAGACAGAAATAGGGTCGGCAACTGCCTTGAATCATTTTGGGGAGAAAGTGGGTATAAACTGTAGATATGGAATAACTAAGTCCAAATGACCGGCAAGAAAAATTTCTGAGAAGGATCATAGAATCTTTTCATGAGAAATATTCAATAATATTTATGTCTATTGGAAATACAGAGGACAGGAGTACTGGATTTCTTTGTCCCTTTCAGACAGAGGATTCTGTGAGTCTTTAAGAACTGTAACTAAAATAGAAAGATTTAGGGTTCTTTGAGTCATCTACTGGTGGATTATATTATTGAAATTGCTGGTTTATTCTGTATACCTTAGTGACACATGGTTCCTGTTTCTTTTCTCTTGTTTGAATCAGTCACTTCCTAATAAAATGGAGAATCTTTATGAAATATGACTTCTTATCTTACAGATTCAGAAATACTTCTGCCTACTGTATTAGTTTTCTCGGGCTGCAATACAACACACCAAACAGATTGAGTGGCTTAAACAACAGAAATGTATTGTCTCATAGTTTTGGACACTGGGAGTACAAAACCAAGGCCTCAGCATGGCCATACTCCCTCTGAAGGCACTAAGGAAGGATCTGTTACAGGCCTCTCTCCTAGCCTCTGGTAGTTCCTTTGCTGTGGGAGCAGAACTCCAATATTCCCGTGGTATTTCCCCTGTGTGTATGTATCTCTGTGTCCAAATTTCCCCGTTTTATAAGGACACCAGTATTAAATTAGGGATACACCCTACTCCAGTATAACCTCATCTTAAGCAATTACTCTGCCATGACCCTATCTCCAGATAATGTTACATTCTCAGATACTGTGGGTTCACAATGCAACATACAAATTTCTTGGGGGCGGAAACACAGTCCAACTCAAAACACTTTTTTGTTAAAAACAGTAATGACTTATCTGAGAAAGTATGGCTATACAAAAGGAAGTCAAATAGTGGTTTTGAATAGTGGTATAGCAACCACAACTTCTAGTTTCAATTTCTAGTCCTCCTGCTTATTTTTCTTCTTGATACTGAAGTAGAAAAACACCAGAAGTCTGGCACAATTATATGTCTATAAGTTACTCTGAGTGGCTTGTTTTTGTGTGAGAGGTAACATAATACCAATAGAGCTACAACTACTTGTCATAGAAGAATATGCAAAATTACCAGCCAAACTTCAAAGATTCTTTTAGATTTGTGCATATAAACACTGCTGATACACACCTCACCTTCCAGCTGCCATTTTCCTCAAGGCTAAGAATCTTCAAAGCAAAGCTCAACCCAAGAAAATTTGTCAGGCAAAGGAGAATTCCCTTTTCGCCTATCCCCTTTCCCTCCACCCTTGCATCTCCTCTCCTTGCACAGCATGCCTGGGGCACTTCACTGTGTCTCATTTGCCTTTCCCAGCCAGGATCCTCTGAGGTCCTCTAGCTATTCTGCCTCAGCCTTGCAATTTGGCCCAGCCTCCCTCTACCACAGGATTCCTTATCATGAGTTTACTTGCAGAAATCTGACAGCCCTGGATTTCTTTAGGATCAGACTAAGATGCCTTCTTTGATCACAGTTAGCAAAACTCATGAATTGATCCATACTAATGTGGTAGTGGAAGACAGATAAAGGAGTTATCCATACCTTCTAGGTAAATCCATGTGTAAAAAAAAAACTTCTGGAGACAATGGGGATGACCCTGTTATATAATTCAGTATAGTGCCTTTAGTTGGGAATCTCAGACAAGGTCAGCTACATAATGTGCAAGGTCTAATACAAAATGAAAACGCGGGGCCCCATGGTCAGCATCCCAGCCCCGGGGCAACAGGCAACCCCAAAGGACTGTCACTTCCATGTCAATATATACTCGGTGCCTGGATCGGGTATTGTTCAGGAGGCTTCCATGAAGTCACCTGTGAAATGGGTTGTGGCATTTCACAATGTGAAATGGTGTCAAGCTTGTGATGGAGACAGCTGCCACCTTGTCCTGCCCTGAGATACCATAGGGCATGTACCAGATTCTGGCCCTCCTTGCACCTGCACCCATGACCTGGTTCCTGGCCCAGGCAGAGGGTGGCACTGGTCATCAGGTGAGACTGGGCAGGAGATAGCAGAGCAGGCCCAGGGCACCAGGGGCCAGAGGGCAGGCAGCCAGAGAACCTGTCCAGGGGAGGTAGGGAGGCAGCACTTTGTGTAAGTCTGGGCCCCGTGTCTCCAGCAAATGCTCCTTTGTCCTGTCAGACTTCACTCACAAAACACAAAATCCAAAATAAAATTATTGAAGTTTTAAGACAGCAGCCACAGAGCATTAAACCCCAAGTGCAGGGACTCCACAGAAAAGGGAACAATGTTTCATACAAGTAGACCTTCATGGTATTTCTTCAATCATGTGTCATCATAAGAGACACCAAAACATCCTGCAATTAGTATAGGATTTGGAGTGAGAAGATCCAAATTTGTGTCCTGAGTTTCAGACTTACTTTATCATTAAAGAAATGATATTATCATTAAACTGCATAAAACCATGCCTTTTCCACATTATGATGGTCTCATATTAGGCAGTATCCTCTAACAGCTAAACTGAATAAGGTTAGTGTCACAGAAACCATGAGCTAGCTACCGAAATTTATTCAACTCATCTTTGAGTACAGGATAGACTAGATTTCCCAGACTTTCTTACGGATAGGTGGAGTCCTATGACTGACTTCTCTCCAACAGAATGTGACCGGAAATGACATATGCTACTTCCAGGCCAGGCCCAGAAAAATCTCCCACAGCTGCTTCTCTGTGCCCTTCTTAGACTGGTTGTAGGTGATAGCGGGGCCCTAGAAAGAGGAATTCTTAACTAGGGGTACATGGAACCCCAGAAATTCTCTAGATAGAATTCACGGACTCTGTGATTTAGATGAGAAAAACCTTTAAATTTTTATTTCACTGACCTCTATTTGGGATGTAGCATTTCTTTTCACTATTAACATAGGCAACAAAGCACAGTGTGATGACCAGTAACTGACTCTTTAACCAATAAAAATCACCAGTGCTGTCATATTTTATTACAGTTGCTGCAGACATCTCAAAATACAATGTATTCTCATCACTACTGTAATATTATAGTAATAATTAGATCCACTGTTAATTATTATTTAAGCATGAATAAAAAGTACATATACTATATATGACAAATTAGATCTTTTAATATTTTAAAACTATTTCAACATAGTTTTCATTATGTCATCTTAATATTTAATTTTATGCACTTGTAAACATTATTCTAAGAAGGAAGTCCTGAGGCTTGACCAGACCTCCTTACATGGCCCATGACACAAACAGTTTAGAAACCCTGATAGGATTACGCTAAGGAGAAAAATTCTACACAGAAAAAGAAAAAAAAAGGTTATTTACTATGTGATTCCATCTAATGACACTGTGGAAAAGGCAAACTTATCAGTATAGAAATTGGTGAGGAGTGAAGGAGATTGTCTACAAAGAGACACAAGAGTACTTTTTGAAGCAATGGAAATATTCTATATCTTGAATGTGATGGCGGTTACACAACTGTATACATTTGTCAGAATTCATTGAACTGTACACCTAAAAAGAGAGAATTTTAATATATCTAAATTATACCTAAGTTTTGTAAATGTAACTTAAAAAAAAAACAAAAAACAAAAAAAAAAAACAAAAAAAACGCCCTGCTAGGAGATAGCAGGGTCACAAGATTAAAGGAGCTTGATGACCTAAAGGGCATGATGTCTTCAAGAAGAGCCACCCACTGACCTGAACAACTGCTCAGGGCTGTCATATGAGAAAGAAATCAACTTCTATTGTGCTTAGTTTGTGTGCTTGAGTTTATTTGCTACCAAATAAACTTAGACTACCCTTACACATTTGGGAAAAGTATTTTGTACAACATAATACAAATGTTGAAATGAGAATATTCACGCTCCTGATGCTGTTAGTCAAAAAGTTTGCATAATTTGGACAACCACTTAACTTCTCTGAACCTCAATTTCCCCATCCATGGAATGAATGGAGCTGATGGTAACCGCCCTCCCCACCGCACCCCCTTGCAGTATGTTGTAAAGATGAGAGACTGCATAAATCTTAGCCTAGAGCACCCAACAAATGAAAAGCTGTTATTCAAGTAGCTACCTACTCTGATTATATTTGGAGCATTACTTAATGTATTGGTAGTCCCAGCCCTATAAAATCTAATATTACACTTTCTTTAGCAAAACTATTTCTCGAGGTTTCATCCTCTTTTTTTAGCAAGGGATTTTCATATCTCAGAGTTAGTTGAGATATTCAAGACCATCTGATCCAACCCTTTCATTTTCTATTTCTGCTTAGTGTAACAAAATGAAAGCAAGTTCATGGCTTTCTTCTGAGTGACAGAACTGGCAGTTCAGAGCCACTGCTGAAAAAGAAGATCCAGAAAATCCCCACATTTTGAGTCACAGCTGCAGCTGCTGAAGGCCAAGATACCATCCCACAGGGCTCCAACATTCTGGAAGAACTAAGGAGGAAAGATCTGGGAGAGGAGAGGTCACAATTTAGGAGGCTACACTTACTGAAATGAGGGTATTCTCTTCCTTTACCTCTGGAAAGCCAAAGAAAGTTCATCAGAGAGACTGACGATTCCCAAACTGCCCCCACCTCAACTAAGCTAGGGACTAGAGCTAGCATCTTATGTAAGAGTGGATCAAGAACTGGATTAGCAAAGGGCCTGATGCTGCTTCAGAGACTAATGATAGATATTAGAGGTTTGCCTGTGAGGGGCAACCTGCATTTCCACTATCGGCAGCAACAAGGATTCTTGAATGCCTGTGGGCCAAGTTGACACTGCTAAAGGAGCCTGATCCTCAGCAATCTATTCCACTGAACAATGGCCAAAGAGCCAATGAGACCCCAACAGCAAGAGGCAAGTGGCAGGAACCAACTGGGGCAGGGGCTGCAGACATGATAGCTGTGGAGTCCAAGCCAGATCGCCAGTGCCAGGGACTATGCAAAGACGAGGTCCCTATTAGCACCCTTACAGGCACCAACAAACACACCTCAGAGAATCCAAAAATGCAAATGTGTTAAGCACCAGTCAGTGTTAGAGAATCAGTAACTCAGTCACAACAGAGTGGAAACTACTACCTTACCATAAGTCATTCTGTAAGAAGACCTCAGCTTCTACCTTTCTCACTTACTTCCCACCCCAGTACCAGAGGGGAAGCAGTGAGAAAGGAGGGATGAAGAGAGGTGTCTCAGATAGTGTCCACTGTGTGTGCTCTCTCCACACTCCTGCCAGCCATGCCGAAATCACCACTCCAGCTCCTGCCATCACCATAGCTGCCACAACCACCACCATTACCACTACCATCACCACCACCACCATCACTACACTATTGACACTATCAGTACCATCACTACCACCATTATCACCACCACTATTACCACCACCACCACCACCACACCATTGCCACCATCACTACCATCACCACCACCACTACCACCACTACTATCACCACCACCATCACCACCACCGCTACACCTTTGCCACCCTTACTACCAGCACCACCACCACATCACTACCACTACTACCATACCACCACCACCACTGTCCCCACCATCGCTATCAGTACCAAGCAGCCTAGGGTCAGAGGTCTTACTGGTACATGTTAGGGGGTGGATAGAGATTTGGGCCTAGCATGAGTTTAATACTTAAAAGCTAATACCACTGAATCTTAAAACATGTTTAATAAACTGTCTTACCAAATGTGCATCTTCAAAGTTGTGGAAGCACACTACTATGCCTCAAAGGAGCCCATTACCCAAAGACAGAGCACCACTTGAAAAAATAAAATCATTTCATGTTTATACCCACAACGAATTGGGACTTTTTGATAGAATGAATAATAAATTCAATAAGTTGACATTTGCTGAGCACCTAGTATATCTCAAGCAATTTAAGGCTGGCATTCATTTAAACATGATCTCTTTCACACCCAGGAGAACCTCCTTGTTGTAACAGCTTCCAAGCCAAGGTAAGCCAATGAATTCTTCCCAATTCTAATGATAAAATAATTGGTTTGCCAATGGACTATGTGTAAATGTGTCTTAACAAGTACAGTCACTGGTCAGGCAATCATTATTGCCTCATAAATTAAGAGCACGAGGCAGGAACGAGTGGTCCAGTGGATCTCAGAGTTTTGCCAGCGAACTACTCATCAGGGCATTACCTTGTTGGTTAATGAATGCCCACACAGCAGAAAATGTGGGATGTGAACATTGCTTCTTGCCACTAATGCATTTAATTAGTGGATGATTAGTATTCATTTGCGGAAAACAAGGACATCTGTTCTGAGACATATATTAGTATCAAAAGCAAAGTCACAACCAGATGCTTCCCTGTGGGTTTTGATGGTGGTGGTGGTGGTGTTTTGGTTTTTTTGTTTTGTTTTGGTTTGGTTTGGTTTTTTGCTCTTGTATAGAGAAAAGTTCACCATGAAATGACTCGCCAAAACAGAAACTGAAAAACAAAAGTTAAGGATAACTTCATCATAATCCTTCATCAACCCCAGTAAGAGGAAAAAGGCCAAAATTGCATGCTTTACCATTGTTACGGGTTGAACTGTGTTCTCCCAGATTCATATGTTGAAGTCTTAGCTCCCAGTACTTAAGAGTGTGCTTGTATTTGGAGATAGAGTCTTTAAAAAGGTAATTAAGGTAAAATGAGGTCATTGAGCTGGGCCCTAATCCCAAAAGACTGCTGTCCTTATAGGAAATGAAAATTTGGACATGGACATACACAGGGAAAAGACCATGTGAAGACACAGGAAGAAGACGGCCATCTACAAGCCAAGAAGAGGGGCCTCAGGAGAAACAAATCCTGCTGATATCCTAATTTCAGACTTCTAGCCTCCATAACTGTGAGAAAATAAATTTTGGTTGTTAAGCTGCCCAGTTTGTGGGTACTTCACCAGAACAGCCCTAGCAAACTAGTACAGGCCATCATTATTTTTCAACGTATTTTCACTTAAAATCATGTTGCTATAGAGCTGGAAAGTGCCCAAGCATCCATTATTCAGTCCAACCTATCATTTTATGTATAGTAATAATAACTAGCAATATTGAGTTCTTAGTGTGACAGACACTGTAAGGGACATATAATATATTCTGATATTTACATCAACTCTGCTGTGTATTTACTGTCATCCCCGTTTTTACAGATTCCCAGAGCCAGTGAACACCAGAAACTTGGATTCAAACTCTGATTTGCTTGACACCAAGTTTCTGAACTCTGGAACACTACGTAGAAATGAGTTAAGCAATTTGCATAAATTTAACAACTAAGTCACAGCAGAACTAGACCTAGAATGGAGGTCACCTAACTCCCAAACCATATCCTGCCTCAATTACTATAAGGACTTTTTTAAATACAAAGTTTTATAAAGTGAATGGGCTGAAACACGTTGCCTGGTAAAACTGTGAGACCCACTGGACATGCCTCACACTCTACAATATCTTTACAAATATTTCAGTGAGTATCCGAGGATGAGTCCATTGGAAAGTGTGTGAAGTTTCTGAGGACTAGGGACATGTGTAAGAGTGTTTGGACACTGATCAAACGTAACAGAAGTGGGAGAGGCCATGCCGACAAGGTTTAAGGTTTGAAGGGTAATATTCAAGTAGTGGGGTTTAGAAGATGAGGAACAGTTTTCGCCATACCTGCAGATTCATAAGCTCACATATACCCTAAATGCTTTTATACAATTGGTACCTAAATAGGAAATTCTGAGATTTAGGAGAGTTTCTTTTGAAGGAATTGCTTTTCCTCTGTCATGCTTATAGAGCTTTAAGTTGAACTCCACTTTAAATTGAACTCCTATAGTCTACATTCAAGCTTGTTCTTGACATTCTCATTAAAGCTGGATTATAAAATTTCACTTTAAAAATCCAAAGTAAAACCTACAGTTTATGACTATGGTGTGAAATAGCGCAAATGAAAAATGAAACTAGGTTTGCAGGAGAAATTGCCTCCTCCAAACTGTGTTCATGTGTCAGAAGTCTTCAAAGTGTAGTTCCCGGGCCAGCAGCATCAGTATCACTCAGGTGAAAACTTAGAAACACAAAGGCTCAAGCCCCTCCTGGGCGTATTGAATGAGAAACGCTGCAATCTGTGCTTTAATAAGCCTTCCAGGTGATTCTGACGCACATGTATGTCTTAGAAACACTTCTCCGTAGGTACTAAAATGTTTTTAAAAGTCTTGAAATACCGAACTCCAAAATCTTTAATAAGTGCTTTTAAAGGGAAAGCTGTCAGAATGACCCTTACCAATTGTTAAATCATGTTCTGTCAAAGATGCAACACCATCTCTGGAAGTGATTCCTGTACGTGGCCTTTTAGGTGCCCTTGAACACCAAGAGTCTGTGAGCACTGAGGGAGAACAATACACAAAAATAATTGTGTAATTATAAATCATTGGCACTTAATTTTCTTAAATTTTTGATATTCCTACAAAAACATTCTTCTGGAACATTATCTGTTCCATTAAGTATTCTGAAATCTAAGGAATACACCAACATATTAACAATGGTTATCTCTAAGCAAGGGAATTATGGGTGAATTTTATTCTCATCTTAATATTTTACATAAATATTTTTTCTTAAAAATATTAAGGTAAGGTTAAATAAGCAATATGAGGGTCTATCAAACTCAATAAAAAGCCATTATTCATGATGGCTATAGCCAGATCCACTTTTAATAGTAGAGAAAGGGGTTTTTTTTCTAACTTTTATTTTACATTTGAAGGTACATGTGAAGGTGTGTTACATTAGCTAAACACGTATATTGGGGCTTTGTTGAACATATTATTTCATCATGCAGATACTAAGCCCAGTACCCAATTTTTACGTTTTCTACTCCTTTCCCTGCTTTCACCCTGCTCACTCAAGTAGAACCCAGTGTCTGTTGTTTGCTTCTTAATGAAGAACAAAATTTTTACAAATAAGTTTAACCATGGAGATTAACTATCTCCACATTGAAAACTATAAAACATTAATGACAGAAAATGTAGAACACACAAGTAAAATTGTATCCCGTGTTCATGAATTGGAAGAACTAATATTAAAATGCCAATGCCACCCAAAGCAATTTACAGAGTTAATTCCATCACCATCAAAATTCCAAAGGCATTTTTCACAGAAATAAAAAAACTCCAAAATATATATAGAACCACAAAAGGTCCCAAATAGCTAAAGAAACTTATACTTTAAGTTCTGGAATACATATGCAGAACGTGCAGGTTTGTTACATAGGTATACACTTACCGTGGTAGTTTGCTACACCCATCAACCCATCATCTACATTACATATTTCTCCTAATGCTATCCCTCCCCGAGCCTCCCACCCCACAACAGGCCCCAGTGTGTAAAGTTCCCCTCCCTGTGTCCATGTGTTCTCACTGTTCAGCTCCCACTTATGCGTGAGAACATGCAGTGTTTGGTTTTCTGTTCCTGTGTTAGTTTGCTGAGAATGATGGTTTCCAGCTTCATTGTCCCTGCAAAGGACATGAACTCATTCTTTTTTATGGCTACATAGTATTCCATGGTGTATATGTGCCACATTTTCTTTATCCAGTCTAACATTGATAGGCATTTGGGTTGGTTCCAAGTCTTTGCTATTGTGAATAGTGCTGCAATAAACATACGTGTGCATTTGTCTTTATAGTAGAATGATTTATAATCCTTTTGGTATATACCTAGTAATGGGATTGCTGGGTCAAATGGTATTTCTGGTTCTAGATCCTTGAGGAATCACCACAATATCTTCCACAATGGTTAAACTAACTTATATTCCCACCAACTGTGTAAAAGCATTCCTATTTCTCCATATCCTCCAGCATCTGTTGTTTCCTGACTTTTTAATGATTGCCATTCTAACTGGCCTGAGATGGTATCTCATCGTGGTTTTGATTTGCATTTCTCTAATGACCAGTGATGATGAGCTTTGTTTCATACACTTGTTGGCTGCATAAATGTCTTCTTTTGAGAAATGTCTGTTCATATCCTTTGCCCACTTCTTGACGGGGCTGTTTGGTTTTTTCTTGAAAATTTGCTTAAGATCCTTGTAGATTCTGGATATTAGCCCTTTGTCAGATGGATAGATTGCAGAAATTTTCTCCCATTCTGTAGGTTGCCTGTTCATTCTGACGATAGTTTCTTTTGCTGTGCAGAAGCTCTTTAGTTTAATTAGGTCCCATTTGTCAATTTTGGCTTTTGTTGTCATTCCTTTTGGTGTTTTAGTCATGAAGTCCTTGCCCATGCCTATGTTCTGAATGGTATTGCCTAGATTTTCTTCTTGGGTTTCTATGGTTTTAGATCTAACATTTAAGTCTTTAATTCATCTTGAGTTAATTTTTGTATAAAGTGTAAGGAAGGGATCCAGTTTCAGCTTTCTACATATGGCTAAGCCAGTTTTCCCAGCACCATTTATTAAATAGGGAAT
The DNA here is from genome assembly GCF_000951035.1 of Colobus angolensis palliatus. NCBI lineage: Eukaryota > Metazoa > Chordata > Mammalia > Primates > Cercopithecidae > Colobus > Colobus angolensis. The sequence continues at coordinate 3,976,383 of NW_012116555.1, forward strand.
TCTTTCCCCATTTCTTGTTTTTGTCAGGCTTATCAAAGATCAGATGGTTGTAGATGTGTGGTATTATGGCTGAGGCCTCTGTCCTGTTCCATTGGTCTACATATCTGTTTTGGTACCAGTACCATACTGTTTTGGTTACTGTAGCCCTGTAGTATAGTTTGAAGTCAGGTAGCATGATGCCTCCAGGTTTTTTCTTTTTGCTTAGGATTGTCTTGGCTATATGGGCTCTTTTTTGGTTCCATATGAAATTTAAAGTAGTTTTTTCTAACTCTGTGAAGAAAGTCATTGGAAGCTTGATGGAGATAGCACTGAATCTATAAATTCTTTGGGTAGTATGGCCATTTTTACAAATTGATTCCTCCTATCCATGAGCATGGAATGTTCTTCCATTTGTTTGTGTCCTCTCTTATTTCCTTGGGCAGTGGTTTGCAGTTCTCCTTGAAGATGTCCTTCACATCCTTGTAAATTGTATTCCTAGGTATTTTATTCTCTTTGTAGCAATTGTGAATGGGAGTTCATTCATGATTTGATTCTTTGTCTATTATTGGTGTATAGGAATGCTTGTGATTTTTGCACATTGATTTTGTATCCTGAGAATTTGCTGAAGTTGCTTATCAGCTTAAGGAGATTTGGAGCTGAGACGATGGGGTTTTCTAAATATGCAATCATGTCATCTGCAAACAGGGACAATTTGACTTCTGTTCTTCCTATTTCAATATGCTTCATTTCTTTCTCTTGCCTGATTGCCCTTGCCAGAACTTCCAATACTATGTATATGAGTGGTAAGAGAGGGCATCCTTGTCTTGTCAAAGGAAATGCTTCCAGTTTTTGCCCATTCAGAATGATACTGGCTGTGGGTTTGTCATAAACAGCTCTTATTATTTTGAGACACGTTCCATCAATACCTAATTTATTGAGAGTTTTTAGCATGAAGGGGTGTTGAATGTTATCGAAGGTTTTTACTGCATCTATTGAGATAATCATGTGGTTTTTGTAATTTGTTCTGTTTATGTGATGGATTACATTTAGTGATTTGCATATGTTGAACCAGCCTTGCATCCCAGGGATGAAGCTGACTTGATCGTGGTGGATAAGCTTTTTGATGTGCTGCTGTATTCAGTTTGCCAGTATTTTATTGAGGATTTTCACATCAATGTTCATCAGGAATAATGGCCTAAAATTTTCTTTTTTTGTTGTGTCTCTGCCAGGTTTTGGTATCAGGATGATGCTGGCCTCATAAAATGAGTTAGGGAGGATTCCCTCTTTTTCTATTGTTTAGAATCGTTTCAGAAGGAATGGTACCAGCTCCTCTTTGTATATTTGGGAGAATTTGGTTGTGAATCCATCTGGTCCTGGGCTTTTTTTGGTTGATAGGCTATTAATTACTGCCTCAATATCAGAACTTGTTATTGGTTCATTCAGGGATTTGGCCTCTTCCTGGTTTAGTGTTGGGAGGTTTGTGTGTCCAGGAATTTATCCATTTCTTCTAGATTTTCTAGTTTATTTGCATACAGGTGTTTGTAGTATTCTCTGATGGTAATTTGTATTACTGTGGGATCAGTGGTGCTATCCCCTTTATCATTTTTTATTGTGTCTATTTGATTCTTCTGTTTTTCTTCTTTATTAGTGTGGCTAGCAGTCTATCTATTTTGTTAACCTTTACAAAAAACCAGCTCCTGGATTCATTGATTTTTTGAAGGGTTTTTCGTGTCTCTATCTCCTTCAGTTCTGCTCTGATCTTATTTATTTCTTGTCTTCTGCTAGCTTTTGAATTTGTTTGCCCTTGCTTCTCTAGTTCTTTTAATTGTGATGTTAGGGTGTCGATTTTAGATCCTTCCCACTTTCTCCTGTGGGCATTTAGTGCTATAAATTTCCCTTTAAACACTCCTTTAGCTGTGTCCTGGAGATTCTGGTATATTGTGTCTTTGTTCTCATTGGTTTCAAAGAACTTATTTATTTCTGCCTTCATTTTGTTATTTACCCAGCAGTCATTCATGAGTTGTTCAGTTTCCATGCAGTTGTGCAGTTTTGAGTGAGTTTCTTAATCCTGAGTTCTAATTTGATTGCACTGTGATCTGAGATACTGTTTGTTATGATTCCTGTTCTTTTGCATTTGCTGAGGAGTATTTTACCTCCAATTATGTGGTCAATTTTAAAATAAGTGCAATGTGGTGTTGAGAAGAATGTATACCCTGTTGATTTGGGCTGGAGAGTTCTGTAGATGTGTATTAAGTCCACTTTGTCCACAGCTGAGTTCAAGTTCTGAATATCCTTGTTAATTTTCTGTCTCATTGATCTGTCTAATATTGATAGTGGAGTGTTAAAGTCTCCCACTATTATTGTGTGGGAATCTAAGTCTCTTTCTAGGTCTCTAAGAACTTGCTTTATGAATCTTGGTGCTTCCGTATTGGTGCATATATATTTAGGACAGTTAGCTCTTCTTGTTGCTTTGATCCCTTTACCATTATGTAATGCCCTTCTTTGTCTTTTTTTTTATCTTTGTTAGTTTAAAGTCTGTTTCATCAGAGACTAGGATTGAAAGCACTGCTTTTTTTTTTTCTTTCCATTTGCTTGGCAGATGATCCTCCATCCCTTTATTTTAAGCCTGTGTGCTTTTGCACTTGAGATGGGTCTCCTGAATACAGCGCACTGATGGGCCTCGACTTTCGTTTTGTTTTTTGGTTTTTGGTTTTTGGTTTTGTTTGAGATGGAGTCTTACTCTTTCCCCCAGGCTGGAGTGCAGTGGCGTGATCTTGGATCACTGCAATCTCTGCCTTCCGGGTTCAAGCAATTCTCCTGCCTCAGCCTCCCAAGTAGGTGGGACTACAAATGCTTGCCACCACAACTGGCTAATTTTTTGTATTTTTAGTAGAGACAGGGTTTCACCATGTTAGCCAGGCTGGTCTCAATCTCCTGACCTCGTGATCTGCCCGCCTCAGCCTTCCAAAGTGCTGGGATTACAGGTATGAGCTACCGAGCCCAGCCTGGGCCTTGACTCTTCATCCAATTTGCTAGTCTGTGTCTTTTAATTGGGACATTTAGCCCCTTTACATTTAAGGTTAACATTGTTATGTGTGAATTTGATCCTGTCATTATGACGTTAGCTGGTTATTTCGCCCGTTAATTGATGCAGTTTCTTCCTAGCATTGATTATCTTTACAATTTGGCATGTTTTTGCAGTGGCTTGTTCCAATTGTGTCTTTCCATGTTTAGTGCTTCCCTCAGGAGCTCTTGTAAGGCAGGCCTGGTGGTGACAAAATCTCTTAGCATTTGCTTGTCTGTAAAGGATTTTATGTCTCCTTTGCTTATGAAGCTTAGTTTGGCTGGATATGAAATTCTGGGCTGAAAATTTTTTTCTTTAAAAGTGCTGCATATTGGCCCCCACTCTCTTCTGGCTTGTAGGGTTTTGCAGAGAGATCTGCTGTTAGTCTGATGGGCTTGCCTTTGTGGGTGACCCGACCTTTCTCTCTGGCTGCTCTTAACATTTTTTCCTTCATTTCAACCTTGGTGAATTTGATGATTATATGTCTTGGGGCTCCTCTTCTCGAGGAGTATCTTTGTGGTGTTCTCTGTATTTCCTGAATTTGAATGTTGGCCTGTCTTGCTAGGTTGGGGACATTCTCCTGGATAATATCCTGAACTGTGTTTTCCAACTTGGTTCCATTCTCCCCATAACTTTAAGGTACACCAATCAAACGTAGGTTTGGTCTTTTCACATATTTCTTGGAGGCTTTGTTCATTCCTTTTCATTATTTCTTTTCTAATCTTGTCTTCACACTTTATTTCATTAAGTTGATCTTCAGTCTCTGATATCCTTTCTTCTGCTTGATCGATTCAGCTAGTAATACTTGTGTATGCTTCACAAAGTTCTCGTGCTGTGTTTTTCAGCTCCATCAGGTCATTTATGTTCATCTCTAAACTGGTTATTCTAGTTAGCAGTTCCTCTAACCTTTCTTCGAGGTTCTTAGTTTCCTTGCATTGGGTTAGAACATGCTCCTTTAGCTGGGAGGAGTTTGTTCTACCCACCTTGTGGAGCCTACTTCTGTCAATTCGTCAAACTCATTCTCCGTCCAGTTCTGTTCCCTTGCTGGCGAGGAATTGTGATCCTTTCGAGGAGAAGAGACATTATGGTTTTTGGAATTTTCAGGCTTTTTGCACTGGTTTTTCCTCATCTTCATGGGTTTATCTACCTTTGGTCTTTGATGTTGGTGACCTTCGGATGGGGTTTTTGTGTCAACGCCCTTTTTGTTGATGTTGATGCTATTCCTTCCTGTTTGTTTTCCTTCTAACAGTCAGGCCCCTCTTTTTCAGATCTATTGGAGTTTGCTGGAGGTCCACTCCAGACCCTGTTTGCTTGGGTATCACCACCAGATGCTGCAGAACAGGAAAGATTGCTGCCTGTTCCTTCCTCTGGAAGCATTGTCCCAGAGGGTTACCCACCAGATGCCAGCCAGAGCTCTCCTGCATGAGGTGTCTGTCGACCCCTGCTGGGAGGTATCTCTCAGTCAGGAGGCACAGGGGTCAGGGACCCACTTGAGGAGGCAGTCTGTCCCTTAGGAGAGATCGAGTGCTGTGCTGGGAAATCTGCTGCTGTCTTCAGAGCCAGGAGGCAGGGACGTTTAAGTCTGCTGAAGCTGTGCCCACAGCTGCCCCTTCTCCCAGGTGCTCTGTCCCAGGGAGACGGGAGTTTTATCTGTAAGCCCCTGACTGGGGCTGCTGCCTTTCTTTCAGAGATGCCCTGCCCAGAGAGGAGGAATCTAGAGAGGTAGTCTGGCTAGGCGGCACGGTGGCTCACTCCTGTAATCCCAGCACTTTGGGAGGCCAAGGCAGGCAGGTCACGAGGTCAGGAGATCGAGACCATCCTGGCCAACATGGTGAAACCCCATCTCTACTAAAAAAAAAAAATAAAAAAATTAGCCGGGCGTGGTGGTGGGCGCCTGTAGTCCCAGCTACTCAGGAGGCTGAGGCAGGAGAATGGCGTGAACCCGGGAGGCAGAGCTTGTAGTGAGCCGAGATCACGCCTCATGCCACTGAACTCCAGCCTGGGTAACAGAGCTAGACTCTGTCTCAACAACAACAACAACAAAAATAGAGGTAGTCTGGTTACAGCGGCTTTGTGGTGCTGCAGTGGACTCCACCCAGTCTGAAATTCCAGGAGGCTCTGTTTACACTGTGAGGGGAAAACCACCTACTCAAGCCTCCATAATATCGGATGCCCCTACCCCCACCAAGCTGGAGCATCCCAAGGGGACTTCAGATTGCTGTGCTGGCAGCGAGAATTTCAAGCCAGTGGATCTTAGCTTTCTGGGCTCCATGAGGGTGGGATCAGCTGAGCTAGACCACGTGGCTCCCTGGCTTCAACCCCCTTTCCAGGGGAGTGAACAGTTCTGTCTCACTGGCATTCTGGAGTATGAAAAAACAAAAACTCCTGCAGCTAGTTTGGTGTCTACCCAAACGGCCACCCAGTTTTGTGCTTGAAACCCAGGGCCCTTGTGGTGTAGGCACCCCAGGGAATCTCTCCTCTGTGGGTTGTGAGGACTGTGGGAAAAGTGTAGTATCTGGGCCGGAATGCACCGTCCCTCACGGCTTCCCTTCGCTAAGGAAGGGAGTTCCCTGACCCCTTACACTTCCCAGGTGAGGAAACGCCCCACCCTGTTTCTGCTTGCTCTCTGTGGGCTGCACCCACTGTCTAACCAGTCCCAATGAGATGAGCTGGGTAACCCAGTTGGAAATGCAGAAATCTCCCACTTTCTGCATTGATCTCGCTGGGAGATGCAGACCAGAGCTGTTCCTATTTGGCCATCTTGCCAGCTACCCCAGGCTTTTTAAATTGACATAAAAAGCATTTTTAATAAACTAAATTGAACAAACACATTATTTTCCATTACCTTTCTTTTTTTGCCTTCTAATATGTGATGGATGGGCTGATAATATTAGGTGAGAATTAGGTAGAAATTATTCTAGAGAAGTCCAAATAGACTTATTTTAATTATAACTGAATTTATTAAAATATTGAAATATTTCCTACTCCAAATAAAGAATATGCTTTGGAATCTATAGAGAAATTCTTCCTATAATACACAGAGTCACTGCCTATAATCCCTTGTCATGCATGGGCTGTTTCTCTCTTTGGTTGCTTGGCAGTTATACTGTAATAAAAGGGAGTTCATATTTTAGCTGCTTGCTTTTTATTGCTGCAGCTGAGATTGAAGTTTTTTATTTTCCTCACTTTGATTCTTTAAGATGTTTTCTTTTACATAGATCTATTGTTTTCATTTTTAAATGTTTTTCATTTAGATTTCTTTTAGGTACTTCCTGTGAATTTTATGGGTCTCCATTCTGACTATTGTTGTGGTTGTCATTTCTGAAACCAATAAAGCATAGCCTTTTACAGGGTTGCCTTGTAACAATCTAGTGAGCTAGAAGAAAGTTTGGCATTCTATTTCTCTACAATTTCCTACCCAAATAATGATTCTGTATGTAATGTTGTTAGAATAACTTTTGAAATTCCAAATATGGTCTTTTTTCTTATGTTCATTTTTGGCAATTCCCAAATACTGTGCTATTGTCTTCCTATTATGACTTACTAAAGAAAGCACAGAAGTAGAGTCAAAAGCCCTGGATTAAGTCCAAGTTCCACCACTTACTGATTCTATGAATCACTTAACTTCTTTGAACTCCGCTTTTCTCAAGCTGTAAAATGGAAGTCATATCAACATCACAGAGGTTTTAAAAAACAAATAATATACTAGTAACGGTGTAAGATTTTAGAGTGATTAATTTTATTGTTTTCTATCCTGACTCAAGTGCCCCAGGTAGCATGAAGTAAAGGGAATAGAAAGAATATAATTCAAAGGAAATAAAATCTGCCTTCAGAATAGAGCTTAGAATTTGTCATTCACACATTTTCATTTCCACATATACACCCTACACTTACTTGACATACACCTTATCTTTCTTCAGCTTGTGATCTTTTTCAGGTGGCTTTCTTGAAGTTTTTAACCATGCCTGGGAAGATCTTCTAAACTGAAGAGCTTCTAGGATGAGGTTGAGTACTGGTGGTAAAAAAATCCCAGAAGAAAGCAAAATTTAAATGCACCCTAGCGCTGCCACCATCTGTCCAACCTATCTAGTTCCCCTCCAGAAATCACTGCCACATTTTCTCCTCAAGCCAGGTTGGGGATAGATATGGATTTTGAGATAGAAATAAAACCCGATGCATGTCTTTGCATGTATGTATTTAGATATGCATAGGGTCACTTAGTCTCATGGAGATCAAGTGGAGTACTAGAAGGTAAGGAACAAATTAACTTTATGAAATGTGTGAGAGATGTGGTCCCACAGCAACTTCTAGGAGTTTGTCAAATCAAATAGAAACATGTATGTGGGGAGGTCTGAGAGAATGGTAACAAAAGTGATAATCCTAGGCCACTAATATAGGAGTTTGAAATGAACTTGATGTAGTTGGTGGTAAGTACAAATACAGGAAGGGATGCAATTTAGTGCTTAGTCTTTCTATTTCATTGTATTATTTCCCCCAGTTAATTAAAGCATTTGTCCATTGGAAGATACTTGATTTACTTTCTAAGATCTTTTGGTATTTTTGCAGAATGAGAAATTGGTTTGTACTAACTACAATTAATAACAGTGGAAAACAGCATTCCATCAAAAGTATGCATGGATTCTGTGTACCTAATATAAGAATATAAGAATGAGAAAACTCTTATGACACTAAATAACACAATGCATTCATATTGAGACATAGTCCCTCAATTTATCTACCTATGCGCACACAAAAAAAATAATACTTATTTTACAAGGATGTTATGATGGTGAGTGGAGCTAATGCTTATAACACTGAAAATACTGAAGGTTAATTCACTTTGACGAGTTTTTCCATAATGGGGGCAGAGAAGAGGAAGTTTTGTGAACGTTTCTCATCTTGAAAAGAAAAATGACAATATTCATCTTGTAGGCCCAAAAGGCAAATTAAATGCTTCTTTATTTTAAGTTAAAAGGAGGTATTATTACCCTCTACTCTAAAGACTGCAGAAGATTTTATGTTATTCATAGACTGTGTGCTTGTTCTTTCATTAGGCCTTACCAATAGCAGCAGAGAAAAAATTCATTTACTCAAGAAACATTTATTATTTATTTGTAGTTCTATTTATTAATAACATATGATTCCTGTTATCCATATAGATTAAGTGTATTTTTAAAAATACTCTTCCATTCTAAAATAATTGTAAAAATTAAATGTAATCATCCATTTCAAAGTTTATTCTATGGTCTATGCACAAAAATATAGTTTCCTCATGGAGAAGAATGTCATTTTTAATGTGAAAGACAATTTGTAATTTTTGGTCTAAACATTTCTGAATATAAAATGTTTCAAACTAAAAGAAGCATTTTAAAAACTGTAAACTGTTAAAAAAAAAAAAAGATGTGAACTATAACCAAGAAAAATTACTTAATAGATTATAAGTAATAATATTGTATTAAATATCAACTTTAATTCAATTGAAGTAATACCAAAGGACCTTCAAAGAGAAAGATTTACCACTGGTCCACCCTCATTTCATAAAAATAAGGCATTAAAAAGTAGTTGTTTGGGGCTGGGCATGGTGGCTCACGCCTGTAACCCAGCACTTTGGGAGGTTGAGGCGGGAGGATCACTTGAGCCCAGGAGTTTGAGACCAGCCTGGGCAACATAGAGAGATCCTGTCTCTACAAAAAATTAAACATACAAAAAGTTTTTAAAGTATTTGTTTTAGGGTATCATTAACATCTATCAATATCAAATAAATACCTGTTCTAGATTAATAAAGATTTTACATCCCCTAATTTCGCTGTCCCAATATGCATGTTAACTACTTTTGTGCAGATTCATCTGTCAATGAAATCTTCCCAAGAAAAGACACTGCCACATTCTGGAGGGTGACATCCAGCCACATTACTCATTGGTCCACACCAAGGGCCTCTCACCAGCATACCACAAAATATATGGTAGATTGTGGTTAAAATAAAAGAATTATGACCACCAAAGTTAACAATATCTTATCCATGACATGGAACTGATTTAAGAAACACATTAGTAGCATCCTCCCCAGTCCCACTGTATACATACAAAATGATGAAGCCTTTTAACAGGAGGAATAGACCTAAGCAAGCCTTCCATTAGACATAAGCCCCCCAAATCAGAGGTAGTTCTTATCACTTTAATTTTTTTTTTTTAATAGAGACAGGGTTTTGCCATGTTGCCTACACTGGTCTTGAACTCCTGAGCTCAAGCGATCCACCTGTCTTGGCCTCCGAAAGTGCTAGGATTACAGATGTGAGACATTGCACTTGGGCCTAATCATTTTAAAGCTCACTTTAAAGCTACTAAATTTGCCACAACAAAGTTAAATATCACTAAATCACTATTATCAACAAACATTTCTGTAGTATCTATGATAACTAAAACATAATACATGCTTGTATTAGTCCATCACACTTCTATAAAGAAATACCCAAGACTGGGTAATTAATAAAGAAAACAAGTTTAATTAACTCACAGTTCCACATGGCTAGGGAGGCCTCAGAAAACTAACAATCATGGCAGAAGGCAAAAGGGAAGCAAGGACCTTCTTCACCTGGTGGCAGGAGAGAAAAGAGACGAGGGAAGGAGGAACTTTCCAAACACGTATAAAACTATTAGATCTCATGAGAACTCACTCACTGTCACAAGAACAGCATAGGAGAACCACCTCCATAATCCAATCACCCCCCACCAGGTTCCTCCATGACATATGGGAATTAGGGGGATTACAATTCAAGATAAGATTTGAGTGGGGACATAGAGTCAAACCATATCAATGCTGTAGGGATACACAAATAAAACACAATATCTGACCTCAAAGAGCTTTTAAGGCTGATGAAAAAAAAGAGCATTAAAAAGTGAAGTAAAATATAAGGTAGCATTAGGCAAACTATAGCACTAGATGGGCATTAGACATAAAGAAAAAGAAGCTAGCATTTAATTAAAACCTATTATATGTCTATGAGCCAGTCACTAACCAGGGTACTTTATGTAGTTACATGCTTAACTGGAATTTTAAGAAAATAGAAAGATTTTATCCTGTGGAAGTAAGTCAGCACTTAAAGATTCAGTCACAAAATGTTCTAGAACATTATTTGTGGCATTGACCAACTGAAAACATTCTAAATATTTACTAGAAAAGAACAGTAAAGAAAATTTTGATGCAACACTATGGGAAAATTATATGCAGTCATTAAAGAAGAAATTTACAAATCAGTATGAGTCAGTATTTCCCAAGTATGAGAAAATGCTAACTCTAGTATACTAATTAAAAAGAAGTATAGGTCAGGAGTGGTGGCTCACACCTGTAATCCCAACACGTTAGGAGGCCAAGGTAGGAGGATTGCTTGAGGCATCATCTATGAAACGGTCTTGCCAAAAACATTATTCTAAATGTAAATAAGGCTTTTTATCTACTTCATTGATAGGAAATTCAGGGAGCAGAAAAACAAGGTAAATGTCACCTTGAGGAAATAGTCACCCACCAGAATGTAGGGCATTATATAAGGCTGGCCTTTTCAAATGTCAATGTCATGAAAAGAGACTAAAGGAACATAACAACCTAATGGCCATACTTGATTGTATCCTGGTTCTTTTAAAAAACACATTTTCTAAATCAGGAGGGAAATTGCCTATAATTATGCTGAAATAGCTACTGTCAATATTTTGGTATATTGGGTATAGTTTTTTCTACACGTATATTTAAACTTCTTATGATAAAAATAAAATCATTTTCAAAAGTTCATACTACAACCACTTAAACCTTTTTATACTGAGGACTTTAATGAAATTATATTGTTGACAGCTTATATTTTTCTACTAAGTACAGAGAATCAATGTCATCAGTTTACAAGGAAATTTTGCTATAAATTTCTGAAAGCTTGGTAAATTCTATAGAGATATTGCACTTTCCAGAAAAGTCTAATTTAAGTGTATTAGATCAACACAAAAAAATCATATTCAATTCAAAATAATTTAAAAGTATAAGTGATATTTATATAGAAGTATAATTTAAGAAAATAGAGGTAAAAAGCAAATAACTACTATCGTAATCACTGAAAATATGCTGAATAAGTGGGTGAACAGTTTTATGTATATATCCAAATTGGTGCATACTTCACCAAAGACTTCATTAAAACAAAAATACAGGTTGCACCCAGTGGCTTATACCCATAATCCCAACACTTTGGGAGGGAGGCTAAAGCAGGACGATTGCTTGAGCCAGGGAGTTCGAGGCTGCAGTGAGCCGGGATAGTGTCACTGCACTCCAGCCTGGGTGACAGAGCAAGACTCTGTCTCAAAAAAAAAAAGAAAAATTAAATTAAATTTAAAACATGCTGAAAAATAAACTTGATTTTTATAGAAAAAAATTCTGTAATTTCCAATTTTGCCTTAATTATGATATGCTATTTTTATAATCAGAAAAGGTAAGAAAAGAAAATGCAGGCATTGGGTAGAATTGCATGTGAAAAAATAAAAAGCCTTAATTCTATCCGTTTAAGGCAATTGTGATACAGGCTATTGTTGCTTTGGTTCTGATATTATTTTTTGTTTTTATTTATTTTTATTTTTATTTTTTTTGAGACATGGAGGGTTTCACTCTGGTTGCCCAGGCTGGAGTGCAGTGGTGCAATCACAGCTCACTGCAGCCTTGACCTCCTGGGCTCAGGTGATGGCCCCACCTCAGCCTCCCAAGCTGGGATTACAGGCGCATGCCACCACTCCTGGCTAATTTTTTGTATTTTTAGTAGAGACACAGTTTCACTATGTTGCCCAGGCTGATCTCAAACTCCTGGACTCAAGCAATCTGCTCACCTTGGTCTCCCAGAGTGCTGAGATTACAGGTGTGAGCCACCACGCCCTGCCTGACATTATTTAATATATTAAGTTTCCAAAAGGAAGTTCAAGGAATATTAAGTCATATTTCAAACAGTATCCTGGCAAGGCAATAGGGACTGCTACAAAAACAGGCCAACCCAGACACAAACTGCCCACATTATTCATTAATAAACATGGACATTTTTTAAATCTTGAAAAAATTTAATCCAATATCTCTGGGGAAATTCTTTTCGTATAGTTATTCAACAATAGAGAAGCCTGGAAAGCAACAAATGGCAAGGAGGAAAAACAATGGAGAAACAGGGTAAGATCTCTGGATGATAATGAATAACAAGTTTGAGATCAGTTTCCAGCGACGTAAGTGAAAAACAGGTCAGTGCTGATTTGGACTAGGTATAGAGGCAAAAGATTGCCTGCCGAGACCATCCAGTCCTATGCATGTTCAAACTGGGGGCACAAGACACCTGAAAACAGTAGGTCTAGCAAAGCATATAAATAGGAGCCTTCAGGGATTCATTCATTAAAAAAAATAATAAAAAAAGAAATTAAATATGCAGAACCTGCCAAGAGATGACAGAATAAAGGGATAAAGTTACAAAAATATGTAAAAGATATTAATGCCAAGAAGAAAGAGAAAATGTTTAGCCCAGAGCTAAGAATAATGGGATTAAATACATTAAGAACTGAAAACAGTTGTTATAAAAGTTGTTAAATGGTGTCATTGGCCCATCTCTTACCACTTGCCTTTAGAGGCTACTGTGTAATTTGATGGTTATATTCTCCCAGTCCTAGTGACTCACCTAGTGATATAATTCAATATGTACATATGGAATAGAGGGACATGTATACAAAAATCTGTGAAGGATACACATCCAACTCCCCCATGTTGCTTAGTGTGGGCAAACTGTGTTGAATTGGAGGGGGGAGGATTTGCAGCAAGAATGTATTTATGTGTTACTGGTATAAATTAAAGTAATTCCCAGAGCCTTTAGAACAGTCTCACATGATTATTATGGATTTTAGATAACTGCAGTTTAAATATACACACACATTAAAATAGATAAATATTTTAGCCAAAATATCACATTTCATCCCAGCAAGACCCTTGCCTAGCACCTTTCCAACAATATAATCCCTTAATCAACATTTCAGCATCTATAGTTTAACAGAGCCATCTGGATTAAATATAGAGATTTGGGAGTCATCAGCCTATTGGTGGTCAATGAAGCAACTGATCTAGTTGAGATCACCTTGGAAATATTTGTAAATAAGAAGAGAAGTGATGCAAGTTCAGAACTAAGAAAAACATTGACTTGCAAAGAGAAACAGAGGCACCCCTGAAAGACAGAAGCAGAAGGCATCTCTGCCACTTTTGTCATGGTCTGCCAGTCCATTCTTCTCTTCCCACAGCAATGGTGACACCATGCCATGCTGTTCCCCTTTGGGTTGTGGTCCTCACCCAAAGCTCATCTTGAATTGTGGCTCCCATAATTCCCATGTGTTGTGGGAGGGATCTGGTGGGAGATAATTGAATTATGGGAGCAGTTCTCCCATACTGTTCTCATGATGGTGAATAAGTCTCATGAGATCGGATGGTTTTATAAGAGGAAACCCCTTTCACTTGATTCTCACTTCTCTCTTGTTGGCTGCCATGTAAGACATGGCTTTCACCTTCCACCATGATTGTGAGGCCTCGCCAGCCATGTGGAACTGTGAGTGCATTAAACCTCTTTTTCTTCATAAATTACCCAGTCTCATGTATGTCTTTAACAGCAGCATGAAAATGAACTAATACAACTATTTACTGCATTTAGCAACAAAATGATCGTTGGTGCTATAGACTGAAATTGTCCCCCAAAATTCATATGTTGAAGCTCTAATCCCCAAAATGATGATTCAGAGGTGGGACTTTGGGGGGTAATTAGGTCATGAGGACGGAGCTCTCGTAAATAGATTAGTGTCCTTATAAGAAGAGATGTGAGAGATTCTCTCTCTCTCTCTCTCCCTCCCTCCCTCTTTCCCTCTTTCCTTCCCTCTCCCTCCCCCTCTATCTGTCATTATGAAGATTCAGTAAGGTAGCTGTCTACAATCCAGAAAGGGGCCTTCCCCAAGAACCCAACTATGCTGGCACCCTGATCTTGGACTCCCAGTCTCTAGCACAATGAGAAATAAGTGTTTGTTGATTAAGCTACCCATCTATGGCATCTTTATTATAAGTAGACCAAACTGACCAGGACAATTGGTGACCCTGGCTCCAGCAGATTCAGTGAAGTGTCAGTATAGAAGTCAGAGAATACCTGACTGGGGAGTGAATATTAGGTGAAGAGGTAGAGACCAGCGTAAATTCAGAAAAGTTTGGCAGTGACAGCAACAAGGGAGAGGCAGAGAAGTAGCTATGGAGAGATGGAAGTCAATGTGTGACTTTTCAATTCAGAAGCTACTGGAATGTATTTAAATTCCAATGGCAAGGATCCAGCTCATAGGGAAAGGATAACAATTAGTCGGCATCCTTACCACTCTACAAAACACATTCTGAAAGATCATAATTGACTCCTGCTCACAAAATGCGATGGCCTTTCCTCAATTATTTCTTCCTAATTTTCTGCAGCATTTAATAAAGTCAATCATCCCTTTCCTTGAAATTCTCTCTTGGATTTCTTGACACTTTGCCTTCACCTATTTCTCTGCCTTCCTTCTCTGCTGGCTTCTACTCCCACTGCCTGACAGTGTTTATTCCTCAAGGTGCATGTCCTTAACCTTTGAGCTTTCCACTCTGTGTTCTCTGTTCAGCCAATCTGACTGCAATGATTTAACCCACCATCTCCTTGCTAATAAGGCACAAATCCCTATCTCCATGGCCAACTTTTCACCCATGCTTATTCACACATTTCCAGCTTCCAACAGGATGACTTCCCTTGCTTGTTATTATCCAAAATTAAAACCATTAGCTTTTCTACTCAAACAAACTTTCTTTTCAAACTTTTCCTAATTCTGTCAATCAACATCATTCTAGAAACAGAGAATTGAACACTAATGGACACTGAATCCACTGGTTTCTTTGTATATATTTTATCACTGCCATGTCTTCCTCTTTGTTCCCGTTGTAATGCCCTCCCCACTGGATTCTTTTTTTTTCCTTCTCTCTTTTCTTCTTTGCCTCCCTTCTTTATTTTCTTTGCTTTTCTCTTTCTTCCCTTCTTTATTCCTTTCCTCTGGGACTTATTTAATATACAAACACACACACACACACACACACACACACACACACACACACCAGCTTTACCAAGATACAATTCAGCCATTTAAAGTGTATAATTCAGCCAAGCATGGAGGCTTATGCCTGTAATCCCAAAACTTTGGGAAGCCAAGGCGGGTGGATCACTTGGGAGTTCTAGACCAGCCTGGCCAATATGGTGAAACCCTCTCTCTACTAAAAATACAAAAATTAGCTGAGTGAGGTGGTGCACACCAGTCCCAGCAACTCGGGAGGCTGAGGCAGGAGAATCACTTGAACCCAGGAGGTGGAGGTTGCAGCGAGCTGAGATCACACCACTGTACTCCAGCCTAGGTTATGGAGCCATGGCGAGACTCCATCTCAAAACAAATAAATAAAATAAATAAATAAAGTGTATAATTCAATAGTTTTTGAATTATCGTCATCTTGAAGATGGATGCCACTTCATCAAGGATCATACAAGACTGGTGTGATGAACCATCAAAGACACCACAAACCAGAACTCTTCTTTGCTGACCTCTGACCCCCTCATTTTTGGGGTTATAACAGGATTCTTTTTGGAAAAAAAAAAAGCAAATCTTCTTTTGCTTAAGTGAGTGGTGCTTGGACTCATTCTATTTGCTTTGCTTAGACTAACTGGAAAAAACATAAGTGGTCTGGAGAGGAAGGGAGTGACCCAGATATTAAAGGAAGAACACTCCACTGTCTAGCTGTAAATAGAACCAAGACCACCAATAAAACATTTATATATTTATCCATTATATCTAAACTTGTATGCTTCTACTGCTATCAATCACCTACAGAAAGAACTTCAAGCTCTTCAGCATGATGTCTATGGTTCCTGTGATCTAGTTCCACATTTCCATCCAGATTTCCCTCAACTTTTTTCAGTACCAACACCCTTCCTGGTATCCATCTCTCCTGCCTCCCACATGTGTTATACTAACTCCCAACTCTGCATTTGCTGGAGTTATCTGCCTTTTTCTCCCTCTAAACAGATTCCCCTTCCCCCGCCCTCTGCTTTTTCAAATTATGTTGCAACTCAAGCTCCTGGCAAATGACTGAGTTGGGAAATCAAGAAGCTATGCCCAAACTCAGTGCTTAAACTCAATAATGTAGTATTTTTCTACATCCTGTCATTATATTTTAGAAAAGCAATGTAGTAACAGATGGTGAATGCTTTCCATTTCTTAGCTATACACTTAACAATTTTCTTTTGGCCCTAGCTTACTAGTTTTATTTTTTATTCCTCCAATCAAAAATTTAATGTCAAAAGTTATAGAAGCAGATGCTCCCAAGAACAGGAAGAATAAAGCAGTTAAATATATAGTATTCAAATATGCAAGAAATATGTATTTTTAACTATCTAAAATAATAAGCAAAATCAACAATGCAACAACCAATGCCTTACCTAATAACAGGCCATTTAAACAACAAAGAAATATGGGTAAAGAATGATGAATACTTACTGTTCAAGTTAGTTTGGATGTGAACTTCCTCAAATTAAAAGTATTTAAAGTAAGTTAGTGATTTTCCCAGTAAACCTAAAGAATACGTAAAAACTTTCAAGAATTTTAAAGTAAAAATTTAAAGTAGGCTGGACGCAATGGCTCACGCCTATAATCCCAACACTTTGGGAGTCTGAGGCAGTTGGGTCATGAGGTCAGGAGTTCAAGACCAGCCTGGCCAACACAGTGAAACTCTGTCTCTGCTAAAAATACAAAAATTAGCCTGGGGTGGTGGTGCATGCTTGTAATCCTAGCTACTCAAGAGGCTGAGGCAAGAGAATTGCTTGAATAAGTGAGCCAAGATTGCACCACTGCACTCCAGTCTGGGAAACGGAGTGAGACTCTGTCTCAAAAAAAAAAAAAAAATTATAGTATCTTTTGTAAACCACATTGTGGCACAATAAGTAAACTTCTTAAGAAAATACCAAAACCTCACTAACCAGGTATGCTTTCCATAAATCAAACCCTAACTTCATCCAAATTCCCTTATGAAACAGTTGACAAAAATCAAATATTTATAAATTAAAGTGAAATACCATTTCAGCCATCCAAACTGGCTTTGTTACCTAATTATATCACACACACATAGGATTATACCATGTTCTGTTTTTTAAAAGTACTCACTGCAACAAGGTAAAGGTTAGGTGGATACTCTCAAACACCATGGGTAGACATATAACTTGGTTCAACCTTACTAGAAAACAATTTGGCATTTTAAATTATCTATGCTATGGTGTTACAATTTTTTATTTAAATTTTTAATGATTACCTAATATTTCATCAGATGCAAATTTAATTATTCCCCTATCATTTAATATTTATAATTTTTCTAGAGAATGCCATCATAAATGCTGCAATTAACATTTAAAATAAATTTCTGATATTTTCTTTGTTTAAATTCTTAGAAGAGATTGTAGAAGGTCAGAAATAGAAGAATAATTTTTAAGGTTCTACTTTTAATCAAGCCTATAGAGTGGTAGTTCTCCACAAGGCGAGAAGATGGGCTCTCTTAGGGCTGGAATTTTTGTCATCTGCTTTGTTAACAGCAGCAACCACAGCATCTGAACAATACTTGGTACATAGTATGCCCTTAATAAATATTTGTAGAGTTAATGATTGAACAATAGTCATATATGTACAAATGTTGACACTTGCCCTTATAAACTTCTGGGAAGACATCTCACCCTGTCTTATTAAGAATGGCTGGAGGCTCATTAGCACTTGGTGAAAATATACCATGTGCAGATATGAAATTTGGACAGACTCATCCAGACATTCTGTCCTTGAGTTTTAAAAGAGATAGTATTTTTTTTTCCAAGATGGTGGATTGGAGGCTTTTAGTGTGCCTCCACCACTTGGAAATAGCAAGATAGTCTATAAAGAGCAACTCTGTGAGCTTTAATTTAAGAAAGAAAATGGGAATCCACCAGAATTATAAAGGACACCTTAGATTCTGGGGAGAAGAATGTGGGTACAGCCTCTATAACAGCATCTGGCTGATAAAAGTGAGTGAAGCCCCAGTATGTGAGGAGACAGAGAGTCCCTCTCTGTGACTCAGCTTTCCACTGGGAATCCAAGCAACTCAGTCGAGGAGAAGCTTTGTTTCTCCCAAGCCTGGGAGCTAACTTAGGGAGAGGCTTGGAGACTCTGTGATGGAAAGACAGTGGGCAAAGCTGCAGACATTTTCTCAGACCTGGGACCAAGAGCAGGATGCCATTTTTAATCCAGGTGCATACAAAGGCAGCCATTCTTAGGCAATTCAGCAGCATGACTGTGCAGGCATTTTAGTCTCAAGCCAGAGATTGGAGTACCTGCTCTGGAAAAGGGTAGGGGGCCTCCACAGCCGGAACTGTGAAAACCACCTCAGCAGTAGGTGCTACAATTGTGCTCTCCCCTATTGCAAGCCTGGAGCTGGAGGAGAGCAGCTACAGCTGCAGTTTCTCCTCAGCAACCAGTCTTGCAGCCAGAGCTAGCTTGGAACTGATCTGCATGTGCCATTGCTGGGTACCCTAGACTGCTCCCCTGAGATTGTGGTGTAGTGGGGCCCTCTCTGCTCCACCTCAAGGCAGATTTCCTAGCATTCAGAGCACCCATTCACCTGGTTCAGCAGCCTGAGTCGCCTCACCCTTCTCAGGCATAGATCATGGTGCAGCAGAGCTCTCTCCACTCCACACCCAGACAGATCTCTAGGCATTTGGATCCTGCTCACCTGGATCAGCGGCCTGACCTGCTCCACTGTTCCTATGCAGAGATCCTAGTTTGGGGGGGCCCTCTCTACTTTCTCTGCTTCATGCCAAGGCAGATCTACAGGCATTCAGAGCACCTGCTCATCTGGTTCAGCAGCCTGAGCCACACACATACCCTTCCTGGACATAGATAGTGGTAGAGTGAGTGACTCTCCACTCCACGCCCCAGTAGGTCTCCAGGCATTCAGAGCACCTGCTTGCCTGGTTCAGCAGCCTGAGTCACCCCAGCCTTCCTGTGCAGACTTTGGTGAAGGAGAGGCCCTCTCTACTCCACACCCAGACAAATCTTCAGGCATCTGAAGCACCCACTCTCCCGGATTAGGAATTTAAACTCCCCCCATCCCCACACAGAGAACTTAGGACTGAAGAGGTTTCCCTGCTCCACGCCTAGGCACACCTCTAGGTGCTTGGTGGCTGCCTACTGGATTCTCCCATGGTGTTGGTGCTTCTGCCTGTCATCAGGAGATCTATAGGTGGACCTGCTGAGTCCAGCCCCACCCTTCATGGACCCTGCCTCTCCAGGGCTGAGCAAGTAGCTCAGACCACTGCTCATCCCAGGCAACAGAGGGCAACAGAGAGCTTCTGCCACTAAACAAGAATCAAGTGTATACCCAGCCACACTAGCCATAGCAGCTCTTACCTATAACTGCCATCTACTGGCCTGTAGGACAAACTGCACTGCCCAATATAAAACCTGCTCAAAGAAGCACGTAGGGCTATAGAAGCAAAACCAAAAGACCCTATCCAACATTCTCTATAGTCACACCCCTGGGGTGAAGGGAAAGGAAATGAAAGAAAAAAATAATACTATTATTATAGGGGAAGAAAGAAAAAAAAACCCTACCCACATGGAAATAATTACAAATATTAGATATGACAGTATCTCCAGATGAGAAGGAACCAGCATAAGAATTCTGGCACCATGAAAAATCTGAATGTAGTGACACCACCAAAGGGTCACACTAGCTCTCCAGCAATTGTCTTAAATCAAAATGGAAACTCAGAAATGACAGAGAAATCAAAGCATGGATTACAAGGAAGCTCAATGAGATCTAAGACACAGTTGAAAATCAACCCAAAGAAACTTCTACAGGAATACAAAAAATGAAGAAAGAGATAAATATCTTAAAAAGAAATCAATCAGAGCTTCTGGAATTGAAATACACACTTAAGGAATTTAAAAATACAATGGAAAGCTTTATCATTACACTGCACCAAGCAGGGGAAAAAAATTTCAGAGCTTGAAGATTGGTCCTTTGAATGAACCCAGGCAGACAAAAATAGAAAAGAATTTTTAAAAATGAACAAAGTCTTTGAGAAATATGGGATTATGTAAAGCAGCCAAGCCTATCAACTATTGGCATTCCTGAGAGAGAAGGAGAAAAAGTAAACAACCTGGAAAACATATTTAAGGAAATAATTCAAGAAAACTTTCCTAATCTTGCAAGAGAGATAGACATCCAAATACAAGAAATCCAGAGAACACGTGAAAGATACCATACAAAATGAACATCAACAAGGCATATAGTCATCAGACTGTCCAAGGTCAATGGTAAATAAAAAAATCTTAAAGTCAGCTACAGAAAAAGGTCAGGTCACATACAAAGGGAACCTCATTAGGCTAATAGTGGACTTCTTAGTAGAAACTTTACAAGCTAGCAGAGATGAGCAGGGTTGGGGGGACTATGTTCAGCATTCTTAAAAGAAATTCCAAGTAAGAATGTCATATTCTGCCAAATGAATCTTCATGAGCAAAAGAGAAAGGAAAACTTTTCCAGACAAGCAAGTGCTAAGGGAATTTGTTACCAGTAGACCAACCTTAAAAGAGATCCTTAAGGGAGTCATAAACATGGGGAAAAAAGAATACCTGCTATCACAAAAACACACTGAAGTACATAGCCCAAAGAACTCATAAACCAACCACATAATAGAAACTACAAAGAAATCAACTAACAACTTCATGATAGGATCAAAACTTCACATATCAATATTAACCTTGAATGTAAAATGGTCTAAACACCCCACCTAGAAAGCACAGAGTGGCAAATTGAATTATAAAAAGCAAGACCCCTCTATCTGCTGTCTTTGACAGACCCATCTCATGTAATGACACCTACAGGTTCAAAGTAAAGGGTTAGAGAAAGATCTACCATGCAAATGGAAAACAAAATAGAGCTGGGATCTCTATTCTTATATCAGATGAAATAGACTTTAAATCTACAACAGTAAAAAAGGACAAAAAAGGGCATTACATAATGGTAAAGAGTTCAATTCGACAAGAAAACTTAATTACTCTAAATATATATACACCCAACATTGGAGCACCCAGATTAATAAAACAAGTATTTCTAGGCCTACAAAAAGATTTAAACAGCCACAAAATAGTACTGGGAGACTTCAACACTCCACAGATAGCATTAGACAGATCACTGAGGCAGAAAACTAACAAAGAAATTCTGGACTTAAACTCAGCACTTCACCAGTTGGGTCTAATAGACATCTTTAGAATACTCCACCCATCCACCACAGAATAAACATTTGTCTCATCAGCCCACAGAACATATTTGAAGAACAACCACAGGTTTGGCCATAAAGGAGGTCTCAATGCATTTTTGAAAGTTAAATTCACATCCACCATATTCTTGGACCACAGTGAAATAAAAATAGACATCAATACCAAGAAGGTCTCTCATTTCTTTGAAATGAATGAAAACAGACACAACATACCAAAAACTCTGAAATGCAGCAAAACCAGTGTTAAGAGGAAAGTTCATAGTGCGAAAAGCTTATCTCGAAAAGTTAGAAAGATCTCAAATTAATGACCTAATATCACACCCAGAGGAACTGAAAAAACAAGAACAAGCTAACCCCAAAGCTAGCAGAAGAAATAATAATATCAGGCTAGGAGCAGTGGCTCACACCTGTAATCCCAGCACTTTGGGAGGCCGATGCCAATGGATCACCTGAGGTCAGGAGTTCGAGATCAGCCTGGCCAACATGGCAAAACCCCATCTCTACTGAAAATACAAAAATTAGTGAGGTGTGGTTGCATGTGCCTATAATCCCAGCTACTCAAGAGGCTGAGGCATGAGAATCATTTGAACCCAGGAGGCAGAGGTTGCAGTAAGCCGAGATGGTGCCGCTGCACTCCAGCCTGAGCGACAAAGCATTCTGTCTCAAAAAAAAAAGGAAACAAAGAAAGAAAGAAAAAGAAGAAAAGAAATAACTAAAATCAAAGTAGAACTGAATGGAGACCCAAAAATCCATACAAAAAATCAACAAAACCAAAAGTTGGTTCTGTGAAAGGATAAACAAGATCAATAGATCACCAACTAGATTAACAAAGAAAAAAAGTGAACATCCAAATAAACACTATCAGAAATGACAAAGGTGGTATTACAACCAATCCCATAGAAATACAAAAGATCCTCAGAGGCTATTATGAACACCTCTATGAACACAAACTAGAAAATCCAGGGGAAATGGCTAAATTCCTGAAAACATACAATCTCCCAAGACTGAATCAGTAAGAAACTGAAATGCTGAACGACAAATATTTGAGTTCCATAATTGAATCAGTAATAAAAAACTTACCAACCAAAAAAACCCCTGAACCACATGGATTCACAGCTGAATTCTACCAGACATACAAAGAGGAGCTGATACCAGTTACCAAAACTGTTCCAAAAAATCGAGGAGGAGGGACTACTCCCTATCTTGTTCTACAAAGCCAACATCACCTTGATACCAAAACCTGCCAAAGACACGATAAAAATAGAAAACTACATGCCAATATCCCTAATGAAAATAGATACAAAAATCTTCCACAAAATACTAGCAAACCAAATCCAACAGGACATCAAAAAGTTAATTCATCACAATCAAGCAGGCTTCTTTCCTGGGATGCAAGCTCATCAAAAAATGTGATTCATCACATGAACCGAATTTTAAAAAAAGCTATATGGTGATCTCAATAGACGCAGAAAAAGCTTACAATAAAATCTAATATCCTTTCATGACAAAAACCCTCAACAAACTAGGTATTGAAGGTACCTCAAACTTTTAAAAACCCACTCTCACCATTCTTATTCAACGTAGTACTGAAAGTGCTAGCCAGAGCAATCAGATAAGAGAAAGAAGTAAAAGTGATCCAGATAGGAAAAGAAGAAGTAAAACTATCTCTTTTCATGGATGATATCATTCTATATTTAGAAAACCCTAAACACTCTACCAAAAGGTTTCTGGAACTGATATACAACTTCAGTAAAGTTTCAGGAAACAAAATTCATGTAAAAAATCGGTAGCATTTCTATAAACCAATAATGTTCAAACTGAGAGCCAAATCTAGAATGCAAACCCATTTACAATAGCCACAAAATAATAAAATACCTAGGAATATATCTAAATAAGGAGATGAAAGATCTCTAAAAGGAGAACTACAACACACTGCTGAAAGAAATCACAGATGACACAAACAAATGGAAAAACATGCCATGCTCATGGATTAGAATCAACATCATTAAAATGTCCACACTTCCCAAAGCAATCTACAGAGTTAAAGCTATTCCTATCAAACTATCAGTGTCGTTTTTCAAAGAACTAGAAAAAACTATTCTAAACTTCATATAGACCAAAAAAGAGCTCAAATAGCCAAAGCTATTCTAGGCAAAAACAACAAAGCTGGAGGCATCACATTACCCATCTTCAAACTACACTCTAAGGCTACAGTAACCAAAACAGGATGGTACAAAAACAGGCACATAAACCAGTGGAACAGAATAGAGAACAAAGAAATAAAGCCATATCCTACAGCCATCTGATCTTCAACAAAGTCAACAAAAATAAGCAATGGGGAACAACTCCCTGTTCAACAAATGGTGCTGGGATAGCTCATTAGTCATTATGCAGAAGAATGAAACTGGACTCCTACCTCTCACCATACATGAAAATTACCTCAGGGTAAATTAGAGATTTAAATATAAGACTTCAACCTATAAGAATCCTAGAAAAAAACCTAGGAAACACCATTCTGGACATCAGCTTTTGGAAAGAATTTATGGCTAAGTCCTCAAAAGCAATTACAACAAAAACAAATTCACAAGTGAGACCTAATTAAACTAAAGAGATTCTTCTCCACATAAGAAACTATGAACAGAGTAAAAAGACAACCAAAAAAATTGGAGAAAATGTTAATAAAATATGCATATAACAAAGGTCTAATATCCATAATCTATAAGGAACTTAATTCAAAAAGCCAAAAACAAATAATTCCATTTAAAATGGGCAAGCGATATGAATAGACACTTCTTAAAAGAAGACATACAAGCAGCCACCAAAAATATGAAAAAAAAATGCTCAACATCCCTAATCATCAGAGACATGCAAATCAAAACCACAAGGAGATACCATCTCACACCAGTCAGAATGGGTACTATTAGAAAGTCAAAAAACAAAAGATGTCAGTGAGGCTGCAGAGAAAAGAGAACACTTATACACTGTTGGTGGGAATGTAAATTAGTTCAACCACTGTGAAAAGCAGTTTGGAGATTTCTCGAATAACTTAAACCAGAACTACCATTCAACCCAGCAATTTTATTACTGGTTATATATAAAAAAGAAAATAAATAACTTTACCAAAAAGATACATGCACTTGCATGTTAAACACAGCATTAGTCACAATATAAAAGACACAAAATCAACCTAGGTGCCCATCAATGGTGGGCTGGATAAAGAAAATAAGGTACAGAAGATGGCTGAATAGGAACAACTTCAGTCTGCAGCTCCCAATGTGATCAACACAGAAGATGGGTGATTTCTGCAATTCCAACTGAGGTACCTGGCTCATCTCACTGAGACTGGTTGGACAGTGGGTGCAGCCCATGGAGGGCAAGCTGAAGCAGGACAAGGCGTCGCCTCACCCAGGAAGTGCAAGCGTTCAGGGGATTTCCCTTTCCTAGCCAAGGGAAGCCGTGACAGACTACCTGGAAAAACAGGAAACTCCCACCAAAATACTGTGCTTTTCCCAAGGTCTTAGCAAAGAGACAAGGAGATTATCTCCCGTGCCTCGCTCGGAGGGTCCCACGCCCACGGAGACTTGCACACTACTAGCACAGCAGTCTGCGATGGAACTGTGAGGTGGCAGCCTGGCTGAGGAAGGGGCGTCTGCCATTGCTGAGGCTTGAGTAGGCAAACAAAACAGCCAGGAAGCTCAAACTGGGCGGAGCCCACCATAGCTCTACAAGGCCTACCACCTCTGTGGGCAGGGCAGAGCTGAACAAAAGGCAGCAGGCAACTTCTGCAGACTTAAATGTCCTTAAACGTCCCTGTCTAACAGCTCTGAAGAGAGCAGTGGTTCTCCCAGCATGGCATTTGATCTCTGAGAATGGACAGACTGCCTCCTCAAGTGGGTCCCTGACCCCCGTGTAGCCTAACTAGGAGACACCTCCCAGCAGGGGCCAACAGACAGCTCATATAGGCAGCTTCTGGGACGAAGCTTCTAGAGGAAGGGTCAGGCAGCAATATTTGCTGTTCTGCAATATTTGTTGTTCTGCAGCCTCCACTGGTGATACACAGGCAAACAAGGTCTGTCTGGAGTGGACCTCCAGCAAACCCCAACAGACCTGCAGCTGAGGGACCTGACTGTTAGAAGGAAAACCAACAAACAGAAAGGAATAGCATCAACATCAACAAAAAGGTACTCTACACCAAAACCCCATCTGTGGATCATCAGCATCAAAGGCCAAAGGTATATAAAACCACAAAGATGGGGAGAAACCACAGCAGAAAAGCTGAAAATTCTAAAATCCAGAGCACCTCTTCTCCTCCAAAGGATGGCAGCTCTTCACCAGCAATGGAACAAAGCTGGACTGAGAATGACTTTGACAAGTTGACAGAAGTAGACTTCAGAAGGTCAGTAATAACAAATGTCTCCTAGCTGAAGGAGGATGTTTGAACCCATCATAAAGAAGTTAAAAACTTTGAAAAGAGATTAGACAAATGGCTAACTAGAATAAATTAGTGTAGAGAAGACCTTAAATGATCTGATGGAGATGAAAACCATTGCACGAGAACTTCGTGACGTATGCACAAGCTTCAATAGCTGATTTGACAAAGTGGAAGAAAGGGTATCAGTGATTGAAGATCAAATTAATGAAATAAAGTGAGAAGACAAGGTTAGAGAAAAAAGAGTGAAAAAAACGAACAAAGCCTCCAAGAAATATGGGCCTATGTGAAAAGACCAAATCTACGTTTGACGGTGTACCTGAAAGTGACGGGGAGAATGGAACCAAGTTGGAAAACACTCTGCAGGATATTATCCAGGAGAACTTCCCCAACCTAGCAAGACAGGCCAACATTCAAATTCGGGAAATACAGAGAACACCACAAAGATACTCCTCGAGAAGAGCAACCCCAACACACATAATTGTCAGATTCACTAATGTTGAAATGAAGGAAAAAGTGTTAAAGGCAGCCAGAGAGAAAGGACAGGTTGCCCACAAAGGAAAGCCCATCAGATTAACAGCAGATATCTCGGCAGAAACCGTATAAGCCAGAAGAGAGTGGGAGGCAATATTCAACATTCTTAAAGAAAAGAATTTTCAACCGAGAATTTCATATCCAGCCAAACTAAGCTTCATAAGTGAAGGAGAAATAAAATCCTTTACAGACAGGCAAATGCTGAGAGATTTTGTCACCACCAGGCCTATCTTACAAGAGCTCCTGAGGGAAGCACTAAACATGGAAAGAAACAATCGGAACAAGCCACTGCAAAAACACGCCAAATTGTAAAGACGATCAATGCTAGGAAGAAACTGCATCAATTAACGGGCAAAATAACCAGCTAACGTCATAATGACAGGATCAAATTCAAACATAACAATATTAACCTTAAATGTAAATGGGCTAAATGCTCCAATTAAAAGACACAGACTGGCAAATTGCATAGAGTGAAGACCCATCAGTGTGCTGTATTCAGGAGACACATCTCACGTGCAAAGATGCACATAGGCTCAAAATAAAGTCATGGACGATCTACCAAGCAAATGGAAAGCAAAGACAAGCAGGGGTTGCAATCCTAGTCTCTGATAAAACAGACTTTAAACTAACAAAACCAAAAGAGAGAAAGAAGGCTGTTACATAATGGTAAAGGGATCAGTTCAACAAGAAGAGCTAACTATCCAAAATATATATGCACCCAACACAGGAGCACCCAGATTCATCAAGTCCTCAAAGGCCTACAAACAGACTTAGACTCCCACACAATAATAATGGGAGACTTTAACACCTCACTGTCAATACTAGACAGATCAACGAGACAGAAGGTTAACAAGGGTATCCAGGACTTGAACTCAGCTCTGCACCAAGCAGACCTAATAGAAATCTACAGACCTCTCCACCCCAAATCAACAGAATATACATTCTTCTCAGCACCACATCACACTTATTCTAAAATTGAGCACATAATTGGAAGTAAAGCGCTCCTCAGCAAATGTCAAAGAACAGAAATTATAACAAACTGTCTCTCAGACCACAGTGCAATCAAATTAGAACTCAGGATTAAGAAACTCACTCAAAACTGCACAACTGCATGGAAACTGAACAACTAATGAATGACTGCTGGGTAAATAACAAAATGAAGGCAGAAATAAATAAGTTCTTTGAAACCAATAAAAACAAATACATAAC
>NW_012116555.1:4004632-4025933 GCF_000951035.1 Colobus angolensis palliatus
TCCTCCCTAACTCATTTTATGAGGCCAACATCATCCTGATACCAAAGCCTGGCAGAGACACAACAAAAAAAAGAGAATTTTAGACCAATATCCCTCATGAACATCAATGCAAAAATCCTCAATAAAATACTGGCAAACTGAATCCAGCAGTGCATCAAAAAGCTTATCTACAACAATCGAGTCAGCTTCAGCCCTGGGATGCAAGTCTGGTTCAACATATGCAAATCAATAAACGTAATCCATCACATAAACAGAACCAATGACAAAAACTACATGATTATCTCAATAGATGCAGAAAAGGCCTTCGACAAAATTCAACAGCTCTTCATGCTAAAAACTCTCAATAAGCTGGGTACTGATGGAACATATCTCAAAATAATCAGAGCTATTTATGACAAACCCACAGCCAATATCATATTGAATGGGCAAAAACTGGAAGCATTCCCTTTGAAAACTGGCAGAAGACAGGGATGCCCTCTCTCTCACCACTCCTATTCAACATAGTGTTGGAAGTTCTGGCCAGAGCAATCAGGCAAGAAAAGGAAATAAAGTGTATTCAATTAGGAAATGAGGAAGGCAAATTGTCCCTGTTTGCAGATGACATGATTGTATATTTAGAAAACCCTATAATCTCAGCTCAAATCTGAGCTGATAAGCAACTTCAGCAAAATGTCAAGATACAAATCAACGTGCAAAAATCACAAGCATTCCTATACACCATTAACAGTCAAACAGAGAGCCAAATCATGAGTGAACTCCCATTCACAATTGCTACAAAGAGAATAAAATATCTAGGAATCCATCTCACAAGAGATGTGAAGGACGTCTTCGAGGAGAACCACAAACCACTGCTCAATGAAATAAAAGAGGACACAAACAAATGGAAGAACATTCCATGCTCATGGATAGGAAGAATCAATATTGTGAAAGTGGCCACACTGCCCAAGGAAATTTATAGATTTAATGCCATCCCCATCAAGCTACCAATGACTTTCTTCACAGAATTCAAAAAAACTACTTTAAAGTTCATATGGAACCAAAAAAGAGCTCACATTGCCAAGACAATCCTAAGCAAAAAGAACAAAACTGGAGGCATCACACTACCTGACTCCAAACTATACTACACGGCTACAGTAACCAAAACAGCATGGTACCAGGACCAAAACAGATATATAGACAAATGGAACAGAACAGAGGCCTCAGAAATAACACTACACATCTACGACCGTCTGATCTTTGACAAGCCTGACAAAAATAAGAAATGGGGAAGGGATTCCCTATTTAATAAATGGTGCTGGGGAAACTGGCTAGCCATATGTAGAAAGCTGAAACTGTATCCCTTCCTTACACCTTATTCAAAAATTAATTCAAGATGGGTTCAAGACTTAAATGTTAGACCTAAGACCATAAAAACCCAAGAAGAAAACCCGGGCGATACCATTCAGGAAATAGGCATGGGCAAGGACTTCATGACTAAAACACCAAAAGCAGTGGCAACAAAAGCCAAAATAGACAAATGGGATCTAATTAAACTAAAGAGCTTCTGCGTGGCAAAAGAAACTACCATCAGAGTGAACAGGCAACGTAGAGAAGGGGAGAAAATTTTTGCAATCTATCCATCTGACAAAGGGCTAATATTCAGAATCTACAAAGAACTTAAACAAATTTACAAGGAAAAAAACAACCCCATCAAAAAGTGGGCAAAGGATATGAACAGACACTTCTCAAAAGAAGACATTTATGTAGCCAACAGACACATGAAAAAATGTTCATCATCACTGGTCATTAGAGAAATGCAAATCAAAACAGCAATGAGATACCATCTCACACCAGTTAGAAAGGCAATCATTAAAAAGTCAGGAAACAACAGATGCTGGAGAGGATGTGGAGAAATAGGCACACTTTTACACTGTTAGTGGGAGTGTAAACTAGTTCAATCATTGTGAAGACAGTGTGGCATTTCCTCAAGGATCTAGAACTAGAAATACCATTTGACCCAGCAATCTCATTACTGGGTATATACCCAAAGGATTATAAATCATGCTACTATAAAGACACACGCACACATATGTTTACTGTGGCACTATTCACAATAGCAAAGACTTGGAACCAACCCAAATGTTCATCAATGACAGATTGGATTAAGAAAATGTGGCACATATACACCATAGAATACTATGCAGCCATTAAAAAGGATGAGTTCATGTCCTTTGCAGGGACATGGGTGAAGCTGGAAACCATCACTGTGAGCAAACTATCACAAGGACAGAAAACCAAACACCACATGTTCTCACTCATAGGTGGTAAATGAACAATGAGATCACTTGAATACAGGGCAGGGAACATCACACACAGGGGCCTGTCATGGGATGGGGGGCAGGGGGAGAGATAGTATTAGGAGAAATACCTAATATAAATGATGAGTTGATGGGTGCAGAAAACCAACACGGCACATGTATACCTATGTAACAAACCTGCATGTTGTACACACGTACCCTAGAACTTAAAGTATAAAAAAAAAGATAAAAATAAAAAATGAACTTCAACCCTTTACAAAAAGTAACTCAAAAAGCTAAAACTATAAAATATCTAGAAGAAAACTGAAAATCTGGCAGTAAAATGGCCCAATAGAAGCCTCTATCAATGGTTCACCCTAGAATACCAAACTGAAAAACTATCTATACAAAAAAAAAAAAAAATGCACCTTCATAAGAAGAAAAATCAGGTGAGTGGTGACAGTACCTGGTTTTTACTTCATATCACTAAAAGAGGCACTAAAGAGGCTTGGAAAGATGGTCTTTAATTGTCAGCCCCACCCCTCCTCCACCCCCAGCTGCAACCATGTGGCACCAAGAAAGAATCAGGGTGTTTAGGGGAGGGAGAACATAGTAATTGTGGGACTTTGGAACTCAGTGTTGCCCTAGCAACACTGTTGTCACAGCAGAAAGGAACACCAAGCAGAATTCACCCAGCCCTCACAGAGGGAGGATTTAGACCAGCCCTAGCCAGAGAGTAATAGCCCATCCCAGCAGTCAAAACCTGAATTCCAGCAAGTCCTGCCACCATGAGGTAAAACGCTCTGTTGTTCTAAATAAGCTTGAAAGGCAGTCTACGCCATAAGGACTGAAATGCCTGGGCAAGGCCTGGTGCTGTGCTGGGCTCAGAGTCAATGGACTTGTGGGGAATGTGACCTAGTGAGACATTAGCCAGGGCAGCCAAGGGAGTGTATATGCCACCCCTTTCCCTACCCCAGGCAGTACAGCTCACAGCTTCAGGAGACTCCTTCCTTCTACTTGAGAGGCAGAGCAGGAAGAGTAAAAAGGACTTTTCCTTGCAACATGGATACCAACCAGCTCAGTTACAGTAGGATAGAGCACCAGGCAGAGATTTGAGGCCCCATTTCAGGCCCTTGCTCCTGGATGAAATTTTTAGCCATATTGTTGGCCAGAAGGGTACCCACTCCCTTGAAGGGAAAGACCTAGTCCTGGCAAAATGTATCACCTGCTGACTAAAGACATCCTGGGCACTGAATAATCATCAGTGATAACACTGATGAATAAGCACCAGGCAGTGCTCACCGTTGGCCTTGGGTGAGATTCAGAGACATACTGGCTTCCCAGCTGTGGTCACTACAGGGAGAGACTCCTTCTGCTTGAGAAAAGGAGAGGTACAAGTAAAGAGGATTTTGTCTTGCAGCCTAGGTACCAGCTCAGCCACAGTGGTTGATGTAGTTTGGGTATTTGTCCCCGCCCATATCTCATGTTGAAATGTAATCCCCAATGCTGGAGGTGGGGCCTGGTGGGAGGTGTTTGAATCATGGTTGTAGATCCTTCATGAATGGCTTCAGCCATCTCCTTGGTGGTGAGTTCTCACTCTGAGTTCACATGAGATCTGGATGGTTTAAAGTGTATGGCATCCCCCTCCCCACTTTCTGTCTCGCTTGTTCCTGCTTTTGCAATGTGACATGCCTGCTTCCCCTTTGCCTTCTGCCATGATTTGAAGCCTCCTAAGGCCTCCTTAGAAACTGTGTAGATGTGGGTACCATGCTTCCTGTAAAGCCTGCAGAACTGTGGGCTAAGTAAACCTCTTTTCTTTACAAATTACCCAGTCTCAGGTATTTCTTTATAGCAATGCAAAAACGGCGTAATGGAGCGGGGTCAGAGCACCAAGCAGACTCTTGGGATCCCCAGTTCCAGGTGTTGGCCCTTAGAAGACATTTCTGGACCTGCCCTGGGCCAGAGAGGAGCCCACTGCCTGAAAGGAGAGTCCCCGGCCTGGTAGCATTCACCACATGCTGATTGAAGAACCCTTGGGCCTTGAGTGAACATCAGTGGGAGCCAAACAGTACATGCCATGGGCCTGGGATGGTGGCGGCCACAGGGATAAACTCCTCTTCTTGTGGAAAGAGGAGGAAAGAGTGGGAAGAACTTTTTTTTTTTTGCGTTGGTGCCAGCTCAGCCACAGTAGAATAGAGCACCAGGTAGATTCCTAAGATGTCTGACTCAAGGCTCTGGCTCCTGGACAGAATCACTGGACCCACCCAGGGCCAGGAAGAACTCACTACCCTGAAAAGAAGAATACAAGCCTGACTGGCTTCACCACCTGCTGATTTTCTAGCCCTAGGGCCTTGATGGAACATAGGCAGTAGCCATGGGCCTTATGTAATATCAACTGCTGTGCTGGTCTCAGGTCTGACTCAGTGCAGTCCTAGTGGTGTGGCCACAGGGTATTTGTGTCACCCCTTCCCCAAGTTCTAGGCAGCTGAGCACAGAGAGATTACATTTGTTTGGGAGAAAGTTAGTGATGAAAACAAGAATCTTCCCCTAGTAATCCAGGGAATTCTTTGGGATCTTATCCAATACCATCAATGTGGTACCTCTACGAGTCTGCACAAGCCACAGCATTACTGGACTTGGGGTGCCCCCTAATGCAGATATGGTTGCAATGACAAAATTTATATCACAATACCCAAGACCCTTCAATATCTGGAAGGATGATTACAAACAAGCCCAGATGATGAAGACTACAACAAATACCTAACTCTTCAATGCACAGACACCAACAAACATCCACAAGCACCAAGACTATCCAGGGAAATACAATCTCACCAAACAAACTCAATAAGGCACCAGGGACCAATCCTGGACAGACAGAGATATGTAATCTTTCAGACAGAGAATTCAAAGTAGCTGTTTTTAGGAAACCCAATGAAATTTAAGATAAAACGGAGAAGGAATTCAGAATCCTCTCAGAAAAATTTGACAAAGAGATAGAAATGATTAAAAAGAATCAAGCAGAAATTCTGGAGTTGAAAATGCAATTAACGTACTGAAAAATGCACCAGAGTCTCTTAAAAGCAGAATTGATGAAGAAAAAGGAAGAATTAGTAAGTTTAAAGACATGCTATTTGAAAATATACAGTCACAAGAGACAAAAGAAGAAGTATTTAAAAGAATGAAACATACCTAGGAAATCTAAAAAATAAACTCAAAAGGGCAACTAAGAGTTCTTGGCATTAAAGAGAAGGTTTCCTAGACAAGCGTATCCAGCGAAAATATCCTTTAAAAGTGAAGGGGAGGCCAAGTCTGGTGGCTCATGCCTGTAATCCTAGCACTTTGGGATGCTGAGGTGGGTGGATCACTTGAACCCAGGAGTTCAAGACCAGCCTGGGCAACACAGAGAGATCCCATCTCTATTTAAAAAAAAAAAAAAATTAAGGAAAAATAAAGTATTTCCCAGACAAACAAAAGTTGAGAGATTTCATCAACAGCAGGCCTGTCCTACAAGAAAATTCTAATGGGAGTTCCTCAATCTGAAAGAAAAGGATATTAATGACCAATAAGAAATCATCTAAAGGAACAAAACTCACTGGCAATAATAAATACACAGAAAAACATAGTATATTATAACACTGTAACTGTGGCATGTAAACTACTCATATCTTGAGTAGAAAGACTAAAGATGAATCTATCAAAAATAATAACTACAGGCCAGGCTTGGCGGCTCACTCTTATAATCCCAGCATTTTGGGAGGCTGAGGCAGGCTGATCCCTTGAACCCAGAAGTTTGAGACCAGCTTAGGCAATACAGTGAGACCCTATTCCTAACAAAAAAAAATTTTTTTAATTAGCTAGGTGTAGTGGCAAGTGCCTGTAGTCCCAGCTACTCAGGAGGCTGAGGTGGGAAGATTGTTTGAGCCTGGTAGGTCAAGGCTGCAGTGAGCCATATCACACCACTACACTCCAGCCTGGGCAACAGACCAAAACCCTGTCTCAAAATAATAATAATAATGACTACAACAACTTTTCAAGTAATAGTACAATAATCTATAAATAGAAACAACCAAAAAAGAGTGGAGATGAAGCTAAAGTGTAGAGTTTTTGTTAGTTTTCCCTTTGATTATTTATACAATCAGTGTTAAGTTGTCATCAGTTTAAAATAATGGATTTTAAGATATTATTTGCAAGCCTCATGGTAACCTCAAATCAAAAAACATATGACAGACACACACAAAATAAAAGGCAAGAAATTAAAACATACTTGTATCAGTCTGTTCTCACACTGTTAATAAAGACATACCCGAGACTGGGTAATTTATAAAGGAAAAGTTTAATTGACTCACAGTTTCACATGGCTGGGGAGGCGTCACAGTCATGATGAAAGAGCAAAGGACATTTTACATGGTGGCGGGCAAGAAAGAATGAGAACCAAACAAAAGGGGAAACTCCTTATAAAATCATTAGATCTCATGAGACTTATTCACTACCATGAGGACAGTATGAGGGAAACTGCTGACATGATTCAATTATCTCCCACCAGGTCCTTCCCACTACACGTGGGAATTACGGGAGCTACAATTCAAGATGATATTCGGGTGGGGATACAGCCAATCCATATTAATACTACCAAAGAAAATCATCTTCACTGAAAGGAAGACCAGAAGGAAGGAAAGAAGGAAGAGAAGACCACAACACAACCAGAAAACAAATAACTAAATGGCAGGAGTAAGTCCTTACTTATCAATAATAACATTGAAGGTAAACAGACTACCTCTCCAATCAAAAGAAAGAATGGCTGAATAGATTAAAAAAAAAAAAAAGCAGGACCCAACAATCTGTTTCCCACAAAAAAACACACTTTACCTATAAAGACACACATTGATTGAAAATAAAGGGATGGAAAAACATTCCATGCAAATGGAAACCAAAAAAAAAAGCAGAGTAGCCATACTTTTATCAAAGCATATTTCAAGACAAAAACTGTAAGAAAAGACAAAGAAGGTCATCATATAATGATAAATGGGTCAATTGAGCAAGAGGATATAACAATTTTAAATATATATGTACCCAGCACTGGAGCACTCAGATATATAAAGCAAATGTTACCAGAGCTAAAGAAAGACAAAGACCCCAATATAATAATAACTGGATATTTCAATACTCCACTTTCAGTATTAGACAGATCATCCAGAAAGAAAATCAACAAACACTGGACTTAATCTGCACTATATATGGATCTAATATGTATTTACAGAACTTTTCATTCACTGGCTGCAGAATATACACTCTTCTTCTTAGCACGTAGATCATTCTCAAGGATAGACCACATGTTAGACCACAGAATAAGTCATAAAACATTCAAATAAATAAAATTCTATCAAGTATCTTTTTGGATCACAATGGAATAAAATTAAAAATCAGTAACACAAAATAGAAAAAAAGAAAAAAACACAAATAAAACCCTCAATAATAGGAGGAATTTTAGAAACCATATGAATGCATAGAAATTAAACAATATACTCCTGAGTGGCCAGTGAGTCAATGAAGAAATTAAGATGGAAATTGAAAACTTTCTTGAAATGAATGATAATGGAAATAAAACATACCAAAATCTATGGGATAGAGCAAAAGCAGTACTAACAGGAATGTTTATAGCTATAAACACCTACATCGAAAAGGTAGAAAAACCTCAAGCAAACAACCTATCAATACATCTTTAAAAACTAGAAAAACAAGAGCAAGCCAAACTCATAATTAGTAGAAGAAAAGAAATAATGATCAGAGCAGGAATAAGTGAAACTGAAATGAAGAAAATACAAAGGATCAATGAAGCAAAAACTTGGTTTTTTGAAAAGATAAACAAAATCAACAAACCTTTAGCCAGACTAACAAAGAAAAAAAAGAGAAGATTCAAATAAATAACATCAGAGATGAATAAGGAGACATTACAACAAATACCACAGAAATTCAGAGGATCCTCTGAATTTCTAGGTTACTAAAAGCCACCATACACCGATAAACTGAAAAACCGATAAGCAATGGACAAATTCCTAAACACATACAATCTACCAAGATTGAACCAAGAAAGTAATCACATTTACAATAGCTGCACAAAAAATTAAATACCTAGGAATTAGCTTAATCCAAAGAAGTGAAAGATCTCATAACAAAAACTATAAAACACTGATGAAAGACACTGAAGAGGACACCAAAAATGGAAAAATATTCCATGATCATGGATTGGAAGAATCAATATTGTTAAAATGTGATTACCACCCAAAGCAATCTACAGATTCAATGCAATCCCTATCAAAATACCAATGACATTCTTCACATAAATAGAAAAAACAAACCTAAAATTCATATAGAATAACAAAAGACCCAAAATAGCCAAAGTTTTCCTAAGCAAAAACAACCAAACTGGAGGAATCACATTACCTGACTTCAAATTATACTACAGAGTGATAGTAACCAAAACAGCATGGTACTAGCACAAAAATAGACACATAGACCAGGGGAACAGAATACAGAGCCTGGAAACAAACCCACCTACCTAGAGTGAACTCATTTTTGACAAAGATTCCAAGAACATACGCTGAGGAAAAGACAATCTCTTCAATAAATAGTGCTGGGAAAACTGGCTATCCATATGCAGAAGAATGAAACTAGACCCCTATCTCTTACCATACACAAAAATCAAATTGAAATGGATTAAAGACTTAAATCTAAGACCTCAAACTATGAAACTACTACAATAAAACATTGAGAAAAATCTCTAAGAAACTGGTCCGGCAGAAATTTCCTGAGCAGTACCCCGTAAGGATAGGCAACCAAAGCAAAAATGGGCAAATGGGATCACATCAAGTTAAAAAGCTTCTGCACAGCAAAGGATACAATCAACAAAGGGAAGAGACAACTCAGAGACTGGGAGAAAATATTTGCAAACTACCCATCTGAAAAGGGATTAATAACCACAATATACAAGGACTTTAAACAGCTCTTCAGAAAAATATCTAATTATCCAATCAAAAAATGGGCAAAAGATTTAAATAGACATTTCTCAAAAGAAGACATACAAATGGCAAAAAGTATATGAAAAGGTGCTCAACATCATTGATCATCAGAGAAATGTAAATCAAAACCACAGTGAGATCTCATCTCACCCCAGTTAAATGGCTTTTATCTGAAAGACAGGCAATAACAAATACTAGAGAAGATGTGGAGAAAAGGGAACCCTTTTGGTGGGAATGTAAATTAGTACAACAGCTACAAAGAACAGTTTGGAGGCTCCTCATAAAAACTAAAAATTGAGCTATCAAATGATACAGGAATCCCACTTCTGGGTATATACCCAAAAGAAAGGAAATCAGTATATCAAAGAGATAGTGTTTATTCCAGCACTATTCACAATAGCCAAGGTTTGGAAGCAACCTAAGTATCCATTAACAGACAAATGGACAAAGAAAATGTGGTGCATATACACAATGGAGTACTAGTCAGCCAAAAATGATAAGATCCTGTCATTTGCAACAACATGGATGGAGCTACAGGTCATTATGTTAAGTGTAATAAGCCATGCACAGAAAGACAAACTTCTCATGCTCTCACTTATTTGCAGGAGCTAAAATTTAAAACAACTGAACTCACGGAGATAGAGAGCAGAATGATAGTTACTAGAGGCTAGGAAGGATAGTGGGAGAGGGATTATTAATAGGTACAAAAATATACATAGAATGAAGAAGATCTAGTATTTGACAGCACAACAGAATGACCCATCAACAATAATTTATTGTACATTTAAAAACAACTAAAAGAGTATAACTGAATTGTTTGTAACACAAGTAAATGATAAATGCTTGAGATGATGGATATACCATTTACCCTGATGCAATTATTACTCATTGTATGCCTGTTTCAAAATATCTCATGTAGTCAGGCATAATGGCTCACATCTTTAATCTCAGCACTTAGGGAGGCAGAGGCAGGAGGACAGCTTGAATCCAGGAGTTCTAAACCTGCCTGGACGATATAGCAAAATGCTGTTCTCTATCAAAAGAAAAAAAAAAAGTCCAAAACCCCCTCACGTATTCTGTAAATATATATATCTACCATGTACCCACAAAAATTAAAAGAATAAAAAACAAAATCTTACTGATCTTGGGTTAGGCAAAGATTTTTTTAATACAACACAAAAATATAAATTCTAAAAGAAAAAGCTGATGAACTGAACTCCATCAAAATCTAAAACTTTTGCTTTTCAAAAATAACTGTTTGGTAAATGAAAAGATAAGCCACAAACTTAGGGAAATATTCATAATATTTATATTTTATAAGGGACTGTGTCCAGAAGAAAAATAATTTATAGCTCAACAATAAGAAGATGAACAATCCGATTTTTTAAATAAGCAAAAGATACAATAAAAAGTTTATAAAAGATACATAAATAAGTATCTGAAAAGATGTTCAACATAATTACTAATTGGAAAATTGTGAGATACTAATACAAAATCCTTAGAATGGCTAAAATTAAATATTGACAATTGTCAAGGATATGGAGAGACTGGAACTTTCATACTTTTCTGGTGGGAATGCAAATTGGTTCAGCTACTATGCAAAACAATTTGGCAGATTCTTATAAAGTTAAATATATCCTTACAATATGACTCAGTACTTCCACTCCTAGGTATTTACCCAAGAAAAATGAAAACATAGATCTACACAAAGACTTATATTCAAATGTTCATAGGAGATATAGTCATAATAGCCCAAAATTGGAAACAACCCAAACATAGGTATTCATCAACTGATGAATGGATAGACAAATTGTGGTATATTCATAGAATGCAATACTACTCTGCAACAAAAAGGAACAAACTACTGATACAGGAATGAACTTAAAAAATATTAGGCTAAGTGAAAGAAGCCAGACACAAAATATTTCATTTCTATGAAATCCTAGAAATAGCAAAACTATAGTGATACAAAGCAGATTGGACATTACCACAGGCCACGCTGTACAGTATTAGTGGAC
The DNA here is from genome assembly GCF_000951035.1 of Colobus angolensis palliatus. Classification (NCBI taxonomy): domain Eukaryota; kingdom Metazoa; phylum Chordata; class Mammalia; order Primates; family Cercopithecidae; genus Colobus; species Colobus angolensis. The sequence continues at coordinate 4,015,943 of NW_012116555.1, forward strand.
ACATGTGAGAACTCTTTGGAATGATATAATTATTCTATATCTTGATAGTAGTGACTGTTACATGATTGCACATATTTTTCAAAGCTCATTGAATTGTCCACATCAAATAGGTGGATTTTATTGTATGTAAATTATACCTCAATAAAGCTGATTGAAAATCCTCTAAATAATAATAGTTTCTCTTTTATTTTTTTAAATAGGGGATGAAAGAAATATTCTGACGCGAATGTTTTGATGCGGATGGGGAATTGGCTTTATAAGGATGGGAGATGACAAGGTAAATACTGAGTACAACTTTCCCTGGGTGGAGATGTGTCGAGAACATTTCTTCTCCTAGAGATTAGTGCTCAAATTGATCTTATTTAATGCTAATATAAAGAAAGGTGACTGTGTAGAAAGCAGAGTTTGTAGATAAGTTTTAAACTTTCTTCAATAGTGTATGTTGGCCGGGCGTGGTGGCTCACGCCTGTAATCCCAGCACTTTAGGAGGCCGAGGTGGGCGGATCACAAGGTCAGGAGATCGAGACCATCCTGGCTAACCCGGTGAAACTCCGTCTCTACTAAAAAAGACAAAAAAATTAGCCAGGTGTGGTGGCAGATGCCTGTAGTTCCAGCTGCTCGGGAGGCTGAGGCAGGAGAATGACGTGAATCTGGGAGGTGGCGCTTGCAGTGAGCCGAGAGCGCGCCATTGCACTCCAGCCTGGGCAACAGAGCAAGACTGTGTCTCAAAAAAAAAAAGAAAAAAAAAAAAAGTGTATGTCAAGTGGATGAAGATGAATTGCTGGATGATTTCATACCAAGTGCATAAAGATAGGTAATGCATTTTAGGAAAAGTCATTTAAGCCTACATTAATACTATTATAGGAGCTCAAGTTATTTTATTGGAATACTTTAAACTGTTTCCTGAAAATATTAATAACTATTGTAGACATGATATAGTATTCTAGTTAAAAAAGAATTTGTTATCTTTTAGAGGTAAATACTGAAGTATTTATAAATGAAGTTATAGGATATCTTGGTTTGCTTTAAATAATTCAGTGGGGTTGTGGGGAGAAGTTAGGGGTGGGAGTGGCTAGGAACATGAATGAAATAAGATTAGATATATACTGATAATTGTTAAAGCTGAGTGATGGGTACATGACATTTACTTTTCTATTCTCTTTATTCTGTGTATGCTATGGTTTGAATATTTGTCCCCTCCAAAACTTATGTTGAAACAATCCCCAATGTGGCGGTATTGAGAAGTGGGGCTATTGAAAGGTAATGGAATTGATGGATTAATGGGTTAATGGATCAATGGGTTATCATGGGAGAGGAACTGGTGGCTTTATAAGAAGAAGAGGAGAGACCTGAGCTAGCATGTCAGCATGCTCAACTTCCTTGCCATGTGATAACCTGTGCAGCCTCCAGACTCTAGAAAGTCCCAGTCAACAAGAAGACCCTCACCAGATGTGGCTCCCCTGAACTTGGACTTCTCAGCCTCCATAACTGTAAGAAATAAATTCCTTTTTTATATCAATTACTCACTTTCAGGTATTCTGTTATAAGCAGCAGAAAACGGACTAAGACTAAAACAGTGTATGTTTGAACATTTCCATAACAATGGGTTGACTGTTTGCTTTTTAGTTTTCTAGGGAAAAAAAAATCTGTCTTCACTTAGATGAGCTTTGGAATCACCCTGGACTCAACTACATGGTCCATAAGGAAGTAAAAATAAGTTGAAACTAGGCTCTCTAAAAGTGTGTTTTTAGATCAAGGGAATGGGTTAGACAGCAGAATCACCAGGGGTGCTCATCTATTCTATGCCGAGGGTCTCTCCAGAGGATTTAATTTGATTGGGTGGCAAGTTCAGCAGGTATCACCTGGCAGAGGTGACACTCAAAGTCTGATGGATACAGGTTTATGGTTCTGAACTAATCTGGTTCTGTGCTATTTGAACTGGGTCCCAGTGCAAAAACTGAGACTTTAAAAGACAGTATTCAAACCCCTGGGGAAAGGAAAGGGTTATGTAGACTTGTAGGATCCCTGCCAATGAGAAATATTTTGGGAATATCCATAATCAATGGGAAGGGAGAGGGTCACCACATCAGTCCAACAGGCTGCTGTGAATCATAAACCCAACAGAATGCTGGGATCAGACAGAACATGGAACACAAAATTATTCCATCCTATACATTAACTGCCAAGCCTCAAAAAAATACATATTAAAAATTAAAGAAAAATTAGAGAAGTAAAGCTAATTATTTTACTAGAAAGTATTAGAAAGCCAATGAAAATCTATGACAACAAGAGACCAAAATATGGCAATTTTGGAGATTCGAAGGCTGTAAATTCATAGAAATGTAAATATGGTAATATAGACTTTTTCACTACATCCTAATATCCCAGACCTAGAGGATGCAACTCAAAGCTTAAAAGATGTAGTTTTATCTCAGTGAAAGGAAGTACTACTCTATAAGAACATTTTAGCTAAAAACACGAAAATGCCCATGCAGGGTTTAACTACCAAATAATAAAATATAATTAAAGTAAGATAGGGTGTTTGAGAAAAAAATCCTAAACATTTTGAGGCTGACATCATGGAAGTCGTCTAAGCTTTTTATGTATCCATTGGCACTGCTTCCCAGGCTGAGTTGGAAAGATCATCTGTGTCCGCCAAATACTGCAGTTCTTAAGTTTTCAAGATGTGAATAAAACCCACAAGTCACTGCTAGAATGGCTATTGGTCCTTGTATATACAAGGGGTCTCCATTTCTAGAGTTAGACATGAGAATACACTTTAGCCAGGAGCAGAATTATGGGGCATTGTGCCATCCCAGCCACCATCGCCTGAAAACCTGCCCTTCTAGCTATGTAACTATGTAACAGCTACTATAAAATGTAGTGCCTTAAAACAGCATCCACTTTGTTTCATAATTTTACAAGTCACAAATTTGAGAAGGGCTCAACTAGGTGATTCTTCTGCTCCATGTCTCAACTGGGGTCACTCGTGCTATTCAGCTGGTGGCTGGGCTAGGCCAGAGTGTCCATGATGCTTCTTTCATGCACCTGATGTCTCTGCAGAGACTGCAAAAGGCTGAGCCCCTCTCCCTCACTATGTAATATCAGGGTCTCTCCACATGTTTACTTCAGCAGAGTAGTTAGACTTCTTATCTGATGGCTGACTAAAGATCAGGTGCCAAAAACAGAGGAAGCTGTCAGACCTCTTAAAATTCAGGCTCACTACTGGCATCATGTCACTTCTGTTGTACTCTTCTGATCAAAGTAATCCAGGCCAGCTTACATTCAAAGGGAGAAGAAATGGGTCTCTCAATGGCAGGAATTTTAAATAACTTGAGGCTATCTCTAATTCACCACAGATGCCCTTAAAAAAATCTGTCAGGAACTGAAAGATATCCCCATCTGCAGAACGAAATTTTTCTGGACTAAATTCTTTTACAATCAAAAAAGATAACTAGGCTGGGCGTGGTGGCTCACGCCTGTAATCCCAGCACTTTGGGAGGCCAAGACCGGCAGATCACTTGAGGTCAGGAGTTCGAGACCAGCCTGGCCAACACGGTGAAAACCCATCTCTAATAAAAATACAAAAAATTAGCCAGGCATGGTGGTGCACACCTGTATTCGCAGCTACTCAGGAGGCTGAGGCAGGAGAATCACCTGAACCTTGGAGGCAGAGGTTGCCATGAGCTGAGATCATGCCACTGCACTCCAGCCTAGGCGACAGAGTGAAACTCTGTCTCAGAAAAAAAATTTAAAAAGACTCAGAAGTTTCCAGGCTGTTCAGAAGTGAAATGGGACAGGTTTGAGCCACACTAACTTATGCTTCATAGACATGACCTTACTATGTGTTTAAAGAAAAAAAAAAAACTTGTGGCTGGGAGTAGTGGCTCACACCTGTAATCCCAGCACTTTGGGAGGCTGAGATGGGCAGATTGCCTGAGGTCAGGAATTCGAGACCAGTCTGGCCAACATGGTGAAACCCTGTTTCTACTAAAAATACAAAAAAAAAAAAAAAAAAAAGATAACTTATTCTACATACCTTAATATTCTTGTTCTTAACCCAACAAAAAGAATATTCCCAGGCACATATTGAAGTGTTCTGTTCCTCAGTTCACCCATATGTACGCATGTATATGTATCATATGGAATATGCATTCATCACATTCACGTGTTGAAATTCTCACCCCTAAGGTGATGGTGACCAGCCTGGTCAACACGGCAAAACTCCATCTCCACTAAAAATACAAATTTAGCCAGGTGTGGTGGCAGGCACCTGTGGTCCCAGCTACTTGGGAGGCTGAGGCAGGAGAATCACTTGAACCCAGGAGCGGGAGGTTGTGGTGAGCCAAGATCATGTCACTGCACTCCAGTCTGGGCGACTGAGCAAGACTCCATCTCAAAAAAAAAAAAAAGAAGAAGAAGAAGTAGTAGTAGTAGTAGTAGTAGTGAGACTTTCATGAGGTGATTGAGTCATGAAGGCCTTCATGAATAGGACTGGTGCCTTATAAAAGAAGCCTGAGAGACCCCTCACCCCTTCTGCTATGTGAGGACACAAGAAGGTGTCATCTGTGAGCCAGAACATAGGCCTTCATGAGACACCAAATCTGCTGGTGACTTAATCTTGGACTTCTCAGCCTCCAGAACCGTGCAAAATAAATTTGTGTTTTTTATAAGCTACCTAGTCTATGGCATTTTGGTATAGCAGCCCAAATAGACTAACAGAGGCATCTCTTAATACCTTGCATTACATAATCATTACAAGAACTTGGCAAGCAGAGATTATTAGCCCAGCATCACAAACCATGACCTGAATTTGAAGCCAAGTTCATTATGACTCTAAAGCCTACAGTCACATTACAAACATAGTAGAGAAATAAGTACTGGCAAGAATTTGAAGCAATAGGAACTCTCCTACACAGCTGAGGAAAGCATACATTGCTGCAGTCATTACAACCAGTTTGGAACACACTTATTCAAAAGCATATCTTGGGTGACCCAGTATTTCCAATACCAGATAAATTTCCTGGGGACACTCATGCACATGTACATGTATTTGTAACTTCATTGTTAGTAACACCAAAGAAACAGGAAACAACAGAAATGTCAATCAATAGTAGAACAGATAAAGTTAAGTGGTAATGTGTTCATACACTGGAATATGCAGAGGTGAAAATTAAACACGTGGAACAGCATGCACCCACAAGGATGAATCTTGAAAATCCAATAATAATAATAGACACTGGGGACTCCAAAGGGGAAGGAGAGAGGAGTGGGCTAAAGTACCTATTGGGCACAATGTTCACTATTTGGTGAACTAGGTGATGGGTACACTAAAAGCCCAAACGTCACCGTCATGCAATATATCCTGTATATCAGCTGAATTTTGTGTTTTATGTTTTATCACCTTACTTCTTCATAGTTTTATCCTCAATGTTGTATTTTAACTAACATATTGTTCATTTTTTTATGTTTTTAAACTTTATACAAATGGAATCATAGGTATTTATCTGTTACATATCCATGTAACAAACCTGAACATGTACCCCTGAATCTAGAAAAAATAAATAAATAGCAACATGAAAAAATCTGAAAAGAAAAAAAATGAAATCTAATACCAAGACACTGGAGTAAGCCAAAGATGAATCCCAAGCTAGGATTCTATTTGCATAAAGCATAAAAATAGGAAAAAAAGAACAATATAGTAGTTTAAATGCAACATAGAGGATAAAACTATGAAGAAGTAATAAACATGGAATTCAGCCAGGAAGAAGAGGGGTGTGATGTGACAGGAACACACAGGGGCATCCAGAATACGACAGCATTTTATCTCTTGACCTAGGTGGGAGTTATTTCACTGTTTTTCTTCTGACTAAAAGTTCATTCTTTACACAGCTAACTATGTCAGTTGTTCTCCTACCACGTTTCAATACTCACAGCTACTTAGCCACACTGCAGCTATCTGTCAATTGCTTTCCCGTCATTCATCCCAGCATGACTGGGCAGGATGAACTACCGTGATTGATGTCCCTGCTCCTACACTGGCCGGCTCCTACTGAAGGTCCATTAATACACCAGGGCAATGTGCTTTAATATGTGTTTGAAGATCTGTCACACAAAAAGATAGGTTATTGTTTTTCTATTAAATCTCCATGAAAGAACATTTTTATTTTTTAACTAATTTTGCTAAAATATATTATTCTCAAGTTTTCCTTTGCATCTCACTTTTTAAACCACCACCACATGCCACTGTGAGATATGTTACTTTAGAAGCAAAAGATTCATCATATCTATATAGAAAGAGTAACCACGGTCTCCATTGTAAGTAAATGTGTCTGTATTTGTCATGTACAAAGAACAGGAAAAACATGTTTATAGCTTGATATTGCAGATAGATGTAATGAAAGAGGATGAGAAATTTCACTGCCCCTGTGTAGAAAAACAAAATCATTAGAAAAGTAAACAATGCATGTAAATAATGCATTCTATTTTGCTAATAGATACACTAGAGCAAATAAAGATTTCTAAAATTATCAGTTTTCTGCATTCACAAAGGAAATAAATATGGTAACTAGAAAAATCCAAGTGAGATATATTTTATTTCTGCTTGTTGGCATAAAAGCAAAGCAGAAAAACTTCTTGGGGGTTTTTCCCCCCTTAACAATAAGTTAATGTCAAAATAACGGAAGAATTTAACATTACAACTCTCTCTCCCTCATATCAAGGCCCTAATAGTTCTTAGTTCAACAGGTAACTATTAAGTCAAAACAAAGCAAATTAAAATCTATTCCCTGGGGGTCACACTTTTACCAGATTAAAATGAGACAGTGGTTATGCATCAGGTAAGAAAAATTATGCTTCTACAGCAATTTAATAAGAAAATATTTTTCTCCACTTGTGAAACTTTTAAAAATTGGCAGTTTTCACTGTTGGTAAACTAGCACAGCCACTATGAAGAACAGTGTGGCAGTTCCTCAAAAAAACACAAATAGATCTACTATATGATTCAGCAATCCCACTACTGGGGATTTATCCAAAGAAAAGGAAATCATTGTACTGAAGAAATATCTAAACCCCCATGATTATTGTAGCAGCATTTACACTAGCCATTATATGGAATCAACCTAGGTGTCCAACAATAGATGAATGCATAAAGAAAATGTGGTGTATATACACAAACACAATGAAGTACTATTCAGCCATAAAAAAAAGAACGAAATCTTGTCATTTGCAGCAACATGAATGGAGGATATTGTGTTAAGTTAAATAAGCCAGGAACAGAAAGTTAAACACAGCATGTTCTCAATCACGTGGGAGCTTTAAAAAGTGGATTTCATAGAAGTAAAAAGTAGAGAAGAGGATACTAGAGACTGGGAAGGGTAAGGGAAGGAAGGGATAGAGAGAGATTTGTTAAAGTGTACAAAACTACAGCTAGATAGGAAGAAGAAGCTCTAGGGTTTTCTAGAGCTGTAAGATGACTACAGCTAACAAGAATACATTATATAGCTTCAAATAACTGAAAGGAGGATATCGAATGTTCCCAACACAAACAAATGATAAATGTTCGAGATGATGGATGTGCTAATAACTCTGATCTGACCGCTACACATTATATACCTCAAAACATCACTGTGCACCCATGAATACATACAATTAGTTTTTGCCAATTTATAAAAATAAAATGTGTAAATTAAAAACAAAAACAAGCAATGGAGAAAGTGAAAAAAAAGGGAAAAAATAAATCTTAGAAGCCACATGAGACTAGTGTCAGTCTCTACAGAGCTGGAAGTACGTAAAATCTGTTCTCACCTTCTCCAGCTTCCCTCTCTGCTCTTCCTCCTCTGGTTTCCCTTGTGAACTCCTCTTCTACAGGTCACAAAGGATGAATCTTCTCAGGGTTTGGTCCTGTGCCCTCTTCTCTTCTCTGTACATTCTTGGGATCTTTCATGTATCCCCACAGGAACCCTGTGTCTTATATTTACCAAGAACCTATTGGCCTAGGGCTTACAGTTCACTGGACAGTCACCCGAATGTCCTAAAATCAATACATTCCCAAATGAAAACCTCACCTTCTTTGTGAGCCTCCTTTTGAATTCCTCCTTTTAGATTAGTAGCATCAACTTTTCTTTACCTCGTCCCAATGTGCAATGATTCACTAAGTCTTATTGATGATACTTCTGAAATACTATTTTTTTAAATGTGTCTTATGTCCAGAGCTCACAATCTCTGTTAATTCTGAGACAACCTTCTAAATAAATGACCTTTGGATCTCTAGGAACTCTCTCCCAAACTGCGCTTTTTTTTTTTTTTAACACTTTCCTCAAAGTTATATTTTAGAACTCATAACTAATCATGCTGTTTTTTCTACGAAAATAGATAAACAAAGAACAAAAAATTGGTAGTTTGGCTGGGTTCGGTGGCTCAAGCCTGTAATCTCAGCACTTTGGGAGTCCAAGGTGGGCAAACATCCTGGCTAAACGGTGAAACCCCCGTCCCTACTAAAAATACAAAAATTAGCTGGGAGTGGTGGTACATGCTTATAGTACCAGCTATGCGGGAGGCTGAGGCAGGAGAATCTCTTTTTTTTTTTTTTTTTGAGACTGAGTCTTGCTCTGTCGCCCAGGCTGGAGTGTAGTGGCCGGATCTCAGCTCACTGCAAGCTCCGCCTCCTGGGTTTACACCATTCTCCTGCCTCAGCCTCCCAGGGGAATCTCTTGAACCCAGGAGGCGGAGGTTGCAGTGAGCTGAGATCGCATCACTGCACTTCAGCCTTGTGACACAGCAAGACTCCATTTCAAAAATAAAATTTAAAAAATTGGTAGTTTGACATATTCTTGACATATTCCATTTCTTTTTAATTTTATAAAAAATACATTCCCAAATCATGTGATTTTCTATTACATATGCTTAAGATAACTATTTTCGATGTAAAGAACAAAATCAAGATATATGATGAGGATTTATGCTTGCCTTTAGTAGTATTAAATAGGATTCCCTAGTAACACTCATTATCATTACTAATATAATACTAGATTTCCTAAATCTTTCCTAGACCATAGAGAACTTAAGTAATATAAAATCAATTCTACCATTTTGTGTTAAGCCTTGTATATTATCTCTAATCCTTAGAACATCCATGCAAGGTTGAACTATTCCTACTTTATACATGAGGACATTGAGGCTTAGAGAAGTTGAACAACTTGCTCAACATTGCATTGCTGGCAAATGACCTGATGGGGATTTGAGTTCAGATCTTCCATTGCTCCCATATTATTATGGAATGTGTGAGAGTTGTTATAATCCAAGAGCTTTATTTATACTTACGTCTGTTAAAATATAGCTTTTGGGCCAGGCGCAGTGGCTCATGCCTATAATCCTAACACTTTTGGAGGCCGAGGCAGGCAGATCACTTGAGGTCAGGAGTTCGAAACCAGCCTGGCTATCATGGTGAAACACTGTCTCTACTAAAAGTACAAAAAACGTAGCTGGGCATGGTGGTGGGCACCTGTAATCCCAGCTACTTGGGAGGCTGAGGCAGGAGAATTGCTGGAACCCGGGAGACAGAGCTTGCAGTGAGCCGACATCACACCACTGCACTCCAGCCTGGGTGACAGAACGAGACTCCATCTCAAAAAATAAAATATATATGTATGTGTGCGTGTGTGTGTGTGCATATATTTATTTGATTATAACAACTTTAACACAGCAATGCCTGCCACAGGTGAGAACATTTGTAATGTTTCCAAAAGACCATCATTTTAAAAGTTTCGACTCTCAAGGAGTGTGTTCTGCTATCTGAAACTTGATTAGGAGGGCGGAGCAAGATGGCCGAATAGGAACAGCTCCAGTCTCCAACTCCTGGCGCGAGCGACACAGAAGACTGGTGATTTCTGCATTTTCAACGGAGGTACTGGGGTCATCTCACTGGGGAGTGCCGGACAATCAGTGCTGGTCAGCTGCTGCAGCCCGACCAGTGAGAGCTGAAGCAGGGCGA
>NW_012116555.1:4031568-4039765 GCF_000951035.1 Colobus angolensis palliatus
CCCCCAGTGGGATTAAGCTCCTGTTATAGTGGTAACTGGGTTGATCATGCATTTGTTGTTGGCCATCTTCCCTGCATTACTTTCCCACCACATTATTAGCGCTTCTTGCAATCAATTCTCACATAAATTACCGGACTCGTAACTTTCCAAGGAAACCTAAACCAGGAAACTCTATAAAGCCAAACATTCTCCTAAAGGCTTTATGGAAGATAACCTGTTAGACACATTTATATGTGTCATGTTTCGGCAGCCTTTCTTAATCTTTCTCCTTCATTCTGGATCCCTTTGTTTCAATCCTTCAGGTGACCGTGACTTCCTGCCTCCAGATCCTTTCCCCATCCTCATTTTTCTCCAACGTTAAAAAATTTCTGGAAACCATCATTCTTAGCAAACTATCACAAGAACAGAAAACCAAACACCGCATGCTCTCACTCATAGGTGGGAACAGAACAATGACATCACTTGGACTCGGGAAGGGGAACATCACACATCGGGGCCTATCATGGGGAGGGGGGAGGGGGGAGGGATTGCATTGGGGATTTCTGGAAACCATCATTCTTAGCAAACTATCACAAGAACAGAAAACCAAACTCCTCATGTTCTCACTCATAGGTGGGAACTGAACAATGACATCACTTGGACTCGGGAAGGGGAACATCACACATCGGGGCCTATCATGGTGGGGGAGGGGGGAGGGATTGCATTGGGAGTTATACCTGATATAAATGACGAATTGATGGGTGCTGACGAGTTGATGGATGCAGCACACCAACATGGCACAAGTATACATATGTAACAAACCTGCACATTATGCACATATACCCTAGAACATAAAGTATAATAAAAAAAAAAGAAACTTGATTAGAACATAGATTCATCCATATAGCTACTACCCTTACAATAACACAAAGGTTGATGGAGGTGAATGTTCTAGACTAGCGTCGGTTGTAAATATTCTTGCTGACAGTTAACTAGAAACACAATATTCAATAAAGATATTATATATCCACTAAAACTCAAAGCACAATTTTAAACTGATCTTTACTTGATGAGTTTAAACACAGAATCCTATATAAAAGAGACATCTTTGGAAAATAATATAACCAACTGTATTTTCAAATAGATTTGCACATTACTGTTTGAGATTTTGAAAAACACTGCAGTGAAAAAACTCCCTGTGTACCAGTAACAAACAAGATTCTAATTCTGTACATACTGCAGTTCTCACAGTAGGAGTAGAAGGGAAAAAAGAAGAAGAGAATAAAAATAAGGGGGAGGGAGGGGAAGGATGTGGAAAGAAAAAAATTGAAGAATGAGGAAAAGGAAAATAAAGAAGAAGACGAAGAGGTAACAGAAGAAGAAAAGGAATGATGGAAGAAGAGGAAGAGGAGAAGAAAGAAGAAGAAAAGAGGGAGGAGAATGAGAATCTGCTATGATAGTCTAACTCCAGATAACCATTTGGAATTCTGTTTGCAGACCTTTGGAACACCTCCACGTTTTTCTGAGTACTTCATTTACATCGTTTTACTAGAACCTACTTGAGGCCAGACCAAAAAAAGAAAATAATTACTAAGTCATCTCTGTCACTAAATATAGACACTGCCACCAGAGAGCAGACTATGTACAATAAGTTTGGGCTGGCCTCATTAGGAGTATGAAGTTCAACTTACCAAGAGTGGAAATAGAACTAATATTTGTTGAATGCCTACTAGGTTTCTGGTCTTATGTTCAGTGCTTTACATATATTTTGTCACTTGTATTATTATTACATTATTATCATAATATTACTTTTATTTTATTGGTACATAATTTTACATAGTTATAAGGTACTTGGGATATTTCAATGCATGCATATGTTGTATTCATCTCTTGTTAAGCAAATCATGGTTATGGTACACTCATCACCTCAAACATTTACCATTTCTTTGTGCTGAGAACCTTACACGTATTCTCTATTAGTAGTGATCTTGTCATATACAATAAGTTATTGATAATTATAGTTACCCCATTATACTATTAAGGACTAGAATTTATTCCTTCTATCTAACTGTATTTTTGTACCCATTAACTAACCTCTCTTCATCATGCCCTCCCCCTACCCTTCCCAACCTTTGATAATCATCATTCTACTCTACCTCCATGAGATCAAATTTTTTAACTCTCACATAAGAGTGAGAATATGCAATATTTGCTTTTCTGTGCCTGGCTCATTCCATATTATCATAATATTATTATAGCCATTTACAGATTGGAAAAATGTGACTTGGAGAGATTAAGTAACATTCCCATGGTTGCACCCAAGTAAATGGTAGCTCAGAATTTAATCCTGCTTGATTCTTCCTATGTTTATCTCCTACCTCACTGCCCTACACATGTATGTTGTTTCTTAGTGATATATTTTATTTTTTTTTTCTGCTAAATTATCAACTTTTTACTTTTATAAACATTTGAGTGTATTACAATTTTATATTATACATTTCTTTTTCAATTCAAATTTTCAGACGAAAACATTGGATTTTAGTAGAGTCAATTTATAGGCAATTTGCAACCGCGATTTCTCATGGAAAAAAGACACAGACAGACAGTAATCATTCAGATCTGTGGAACTGACTGACCATGAAAACTGACCTCCTGCAAACCATGCACACAGAGATATGCCGACCCATCCAGCAGCAGCATCTTCACAATGAACTGAATAAAGACACATCTTATGTCGTGCCCAGAATGCAGGGCAAGACTCAAAGCTGCAGGCAGCAAAATGTTCTTATAAAGGCAAGATCCAGGTACTGCTCGCTGCAGTGCTTCACAGACATACCACGTGCATGCCAGTGGCTTGTGACTCTTGCATGCAGCAACAGTGGGCATGGTGCACTCGCACTCTCGGAGGAAGTACTTTTCCCTTGATGAGAGAACGAATCCAGGCAATTCTTCATAAAAATGACAAGGTTCAAAAAAAAAAGTTTGCTCCAAGGCACCAAGGGTATAAAGCTGTTTAGAAAATACACAGAAGTGAATAGACTGAAAAAGGGAATTAGTTCTTAATGGAGAATCTATTACTGCTGTAACTGGTGTAATAATCACTTCAGATAGATTACAATCAAAATGCACATTGATTAGACTGTGCTGTGTGAGAGAATGTCAGACCAAAGAGCATTCCCACAGGCACTCGGGGCACTGGCTGGAAAGTGCTCTCAGGGGTTCTTCTCAGAGCCGAAGAAGCTGCACATCACTTGTATTTGTAAAATCCTTCCCCAGTCTTCTTGCCGAACTTGTTCTCTGCTACCAGCTTATTCAAGCATGGGCTGGGCTGATATAATGGGTTCTTCACATCTATTTCATGCCACCCATCTATGATGAACTTTGTAGTATCTAGTCCGACATAATCTAGAAGTTCAAATGGGCCCATGGGGTAACCGGCTCCTAATTTCATAGCAGTGTCAATGTCTTCTTTGGATGCATCACCTCGTTCATACAGCCTGATTGCTTCCATGAGGTATGGAACCAGGAGGCGGTTCACAACAAACCCAGGAGTGTCCTTGCAAGAAACAGGATGCTTTCCCAGGGCTTTGCTAAAGTCTACCAAAGATTCAAATGTCTTCTGGCTGGTCATTGGTGTTTTAATGACCTCCACGAGTTTCATCAGGGGCACTGGGTTGAAGAAATGGAGGCCAGCGAATCGGTCTTGTCTGGTGGTGGCATTGGCTATGCTTGTAATTTGCAAGGAGGAAGTGTTGCTGGCAAAGACTGTATGTTCAGCAGCAAACTTGTCCAGCCTTTTGAAGAGCTCATTTTTCACCTTCAGATTCTCCACGATGGCTTCCACCACCAAGTCTGTGCTGTGGACAACAGAGGCTGCATCCGTGCTGGTCACTATGCTGCTCAAGGTCTTCTCCACAAATTCATCGCCAGCCTTAGGATTTTCTGCAAACTTCTTCTTTGCCACTTTCCTAAGGCTTTCCTCAATTCCCTTTTTGGATTTTGCCAGAATGTCCTCTGTCTGGTCTACCAACACTACTGTGTGACCAGTTGCTGCAGCAACCTGGGCGATGCCGGCGCCCATCAGCCCGCCGCCGATGACCGTCACGTGCTTGACGATTATCTTCTTGGCCGAGGCCGAGGCAGTGGACGAGGAGGACATGGAATGCATGAACTGTCTGGTGACGAAGGCCATGGTGTGGCAGCGGGGGACAACAGTAACGAGACGCGGGCGGGGAAGTGATATATTTTAAATAGCAGCTCAAACTTCCCTTCCCCCTACTTCTCTTTAAGGAGAAGAGCTGATGTGGGTAGAGACCAAAGTCAATGCAACTGGGTTGTGGGATTGTGGAGTGAAGTTTTCAGTATAGGTCAAAGTCTCTTGTGTCTACTTTGCTTGCTGCTTTGGATTCCTTCTTTAGCCACCCATTCTTGGCTTCTTACTTGCTTAGACTTGAGTACAGTGTGAGCAAAACTATTTGAGGGGAGGGATAGCCATGTGTGCTATTGTCCGTGGTCCTAAAACAGCATGCACATTATGGATTGCTTCTCTAGGAAGTAGATGTGGCTATGGACCTGGAATAGGGACACCAGACCTAGCAGAACCAGATGTGATCAAAGGGAAACTGAAGCACAGAGTTGATGGCTTAAACAGCACTGCCCAGTAGAACTTTCTGCAATGATGACAATATTCTAATTCTGTACTGTCTAATACAGTAGCTACTAGCTACACGTGGCTATTAAGCTCTTGAAATCTGACCAGTAGACAACTAATTGTTTAAGTTTATTTAACTTTAGCTAATTTATATTGAAAAAACTACATGTGTACCACATTAGACAGCACAGGTTAGATCATCAATACTCAGCTGTTTACTGAAAACACAAATTCTTGGGTACCATGTAAGATACACTAAAATCAGAATCTCTGAGGTAAGCTCAGCTATGGGCATTTTTAACCAGGAAGTTCCTGTGCTTATTGATATTTGAGAACCAATATCCTACCAGGCATTTGTGTCAGCCTTCTAAAAGTCCCTACCTGTGCCCACTAATGCCTGACACTTTCACCTCGTCCTCAGGTTCATCCCAACTTAGCGTGTTTAATAGCCTCCGCCTCACTGTTGGCCTTGCCTTCAAACCTGAGACCCAGTGGCTCAGGATGGTTGCAAAGCTTCCACAACCCACTCCCACCCCCTCCGCCTGCATTCCAAGATTCCTTGAAGACCAACTTTAAGGGCACTTGTGACAGGTAAAGTCTACACACCTGATTAACACTGCCCTGAGCACAGTACTCCCAAATTCATATTCTGTTTGTCCTCCTCTTCCTGTATTTTTGTCTAGTCCAAAGAAATAGGCATTTGCCTTGGTGTCTGCCTTCTTAAGCCTCCTGTCCTCACCTTAATCCCCTCAGTTCTAGGGCTACTTCCCATTCCTCTGCCTCAGATGGATCCTCATCTCCATAATCTCCCTCCATGGTCAGGATGTGTGAAAAGCTCTCATGACCTCTACCCTTCTGACTTTCAAATTAACTCACTTAGAAGAGTGACCAATTTATCCATCAATTTGGTAAATTTTTGAAATACTGAGCGTTGGATTCCCAGTTCTCTGTAGCTGAGTCCATTTCTCCAAGCTTCACATCTCTTCCCCTCCCAACTGATCCCGTTACCCAGGTCCCAGCATGCTATACTCCTGAGTGCACCTGAGATAAATATGTTTAATGTAATTATGAAAGCCAGAGGTAAAACTAAACAATTTTTCCATGACCGTAAATTCAATGTCTATTAAGGTTTTCAGGTACATGCCTCCCCATCACCATTCCCCAACTGCCACCACCCATACACACACAGACACAAACCATACAACATTTACACTGATGTAACACTTCAAAAATAATTTCCCATGTATTGTCATGTTTGACTGACAGAGTGTATAGATTATTACACTAATGGTCCCACATAAACGAAGCCTCTACCCTCAGCATCGTTCCTTCTTTCATTGACCCTGGGCTTGGCCACGTGACTTACTTTGGCTAACAAGATATCAGCAAATATGACACAAGGAGAGGATAGGTAAACACTTGCACATTGGGATTTGCCTTCTTGAAATCATTGTCATTGTCATGTAAGAAATTTGGTCTCCACTGCAGAAGCAGCCACACAAAGAACTGATGTATTCTGCTGACAGTCCCAGTTGACTGCCATATGAGAGAAAGGCCAGCTTGGATCATCCAATTCCAGTCAAACCCCTAGATCACTGTGTCTATATGAGGGGACCCAGGAAGGACCAACAAAAGAACTACCCAGCTGAATCCAGCCCAGATGTAAGCAAATAAATTATTGTGTTTTAAGCCACCAAGTTTTGAGATGGTTTATTACTTAGCACCAGATAACTGATATACAAAATGACTCTGAGACATAGTATTATTATTCCTATTCATGAGTTAGGAATGTGAAGTTCAGAGATATTAGGAAATTTATCCAAGGTTCTAGAACTAGAAAGCAGCAAAAAGAGGCCCAGAACTTCAGATCTGTCCCCAGATTCAGCACTTCTGCACTACACTAGGCTGCATTTACACAACCTCCACTCAACTAGTAAAAGGTCACTGATAATCCTAGTCCTCCCAGATCCTATTTGCTGACCTAGTTATCGACCTCCAGCACCCCTTTATTGAGAAAGAGTCTCCTGCCAGCTCCTTCCTGGCCTGCTAGTAAGTCCGCCTTGTTACTTTCTTTCTGTAAAAACTAAAGCCAGAAATCATTTTCAGTGAATCAATTGAATACAGCTAGTAGAAACATAAAAAGACCTATTTTATATGAAAAATTAATATTCTGGTTTGCATCTTGATTTAGAACATCATAATGGAGAGAAATGGGAACAAACTTACATGGTCTGGAGGAAAACAATAAGAATTATCAAAGGATTAAGAGAAGTTAATCATTAGTCAAAAACAGATTTTAGAATTGAAGTTCTTATTCATAGAAAATGTTATGGTTTACGTTAATTCCTGAGGAATGAAATTGATTCAAATGACAAAATTGTGAACACATGCTAGAAAACTGGATAAAAAATTTAAATGGAAATCTCAGATAAAATAGAAGGAATAAGGCTCCGCCAAATGTACAATGAAAAATCTCATCTTTTAAGATATTTGTATAGGAATTATCAAAAGAGAAAGAAGATGCGAACAGGTTATCCTTTATTTCTTCCCGCAATTTTTTAATCACATCATCATAACGATTGTGATAATTCACAGTTTATTCTAAATGAAGCAAATGACTTGTAAAAGTCCCTGCTTCTCAGCTAGAGGCATGTTTGCTATGAACAAAAAGCAACTTAACCAGTCTTGCAAGTTTTTTATTTGAGAGCCCAAAACAATTTTAAAACTAAAATCTTCATATTAAATGTTATTTTGCAGGTGGCAGTTAAACAGTAAGAAAGCATGTGGCATAAATTAAGTGAACAGATCACCAAATCATTTGGAAAACAAGTAAGTCTTAGTGCAGTGATCTAAAGTCATTATGAAAACTGACTTGTCCACAGAGTTTGAATGACAGAATAGATAAAACAAATGAACTCATACACAAGCTTTCTCTGAACAAATTAATTGGCTTTCCTGCAGCCCTCAATCCATGCCAAAGAGAGCAATCACACAAGTGAATCAAGCAGCCATGCATAGCCTTGCTCAGTGTTTGTTTCAGGAGAACTTGTGTGCCCACGTAATTTCATGCTAGGAAGGAAAACAGCATGGGATAGTGGGAGGATGCTGCAGCCTTTAACCCATCACTTGACCTCTGTGTGGCTCACTGTTCTTATCTCTACAAGGTGAGTAGAAAAACCCGTGCTTCCTACTTCACAGAGGTGTAAGCATAAAAGATGTAAACAGACTTTGAAAAAGTTAAAACAGCTGTGTAAATACAAAGTGCTTTATACTTGAAGAAGAGTATAAAAAGGCAGAATCTGTGATGCGGCTGCAGCAATTCTACCACCCAGCCACAAGGCTGCTGGTGATGTCTCACATGAAAGCAAAGGCATTTTAAAACACAAAGACTTAATAGAGAGCAGAAATGAAAAGACATGCTGTTTGCAAAAATGATTGTGTTTAGTCTGCGGTCTTCACATAAGAAAATAATATTTTAGCCTTGTAGTATAGTTTGAAGTCAGGTAGCGTGATGCCTCCAGCTTTGTTCTTTTGACTTAGGATTGTCTTGGCAATGCGGGCTCTTTT
>NW_012116555.1:4044325-4044654 GCF_000951035.1 Colobus angolensis palliatus
TCTAGAACTAGATGTACCATATGACCCAGCCATCCCATTACTGGGGATATACCCAAAGGATCATAAATCATGCTGCTATAAAGACACATGCACACATATGTTTACTGCGGCACTATTCACAATAGCAAAGACTTGGAATCAACCCACATGTCCATCAGTGACAGACTGGATTAAGAAAATGTGGCACATGATATATAGAGGGGCGGAGCAAGATGGCCGAATAGGAACAGCTCTAGTCTCCAACTCCCAGGGCGAAGGACACAGAAGACCGGTGATTTCTGCATTTTCAACTGAGGTACTGGGGTCATCTCACTAGTGAGTGCCGGACA
>NW_012116556.1:0-1058 GCF_000951035.1 Colobus angolensis palliatus
GTAGAGACGGGGTTTCACCGTGTTAGCCAGGATGGTCTCGATCTCCTGACATCGTGATCCGCCTGCCTCGCCCTCCCAAAGTGCTGGGATTACAGGCGTGAGCCACCGCGCCCGGCTAGAGTTTTGCTCTTGTTGCCCAGGCTGGAGTGTAATGGGCGATCTCGGCTCACGGCAACCTCCACCTCCTGGGTTCAAGCACTTCTCCTGCCTCAGCCTCCAGAGTAGCTGGGATTACAGGCATGCACCACCTGGCCTGGCCAATTTTTTGCATTTTTAGTAGAGACGGGGTTTCACCGTGTTAGCCAGGCTGGTCTCTAACTCCTGACCTCAAGTGATCCACGCACCTGGGCCTCCCGAAGTGCTGGGATTACAGGCGTGAGCCACCACGCCCAGCCAATACTACCGTTTTCTGTATCTCCTCCATCCATGGTACATATGTAATAGGAACTTCCAAAAGGTATGAACCCTCGTTTTGTTCCCTAATGTATCTCAAACCCCTAAAGTAGAATCTGGCATGAAATAAGCTCTCAATAACAGTTGCTGAATTAACGCATGTATAAATGAATGAATGAATTTCATGCATGTCAACATATAGGACCCCAATTATCTAGGTACTGTGTTATTAAAAATAGTATTAGTGGCTGGGCGCAGTGGCTCACACTTGTAATCCCAGCACTTTGGGAGGCTGAGGCGGGCAGATCACCTGAGGTCTGGAAAAAAAAAATAGCTGGGTGCAGGGGCACGAGCCTGTAATCCCAGCTACTCAGGGAGACTGAGGCAAGGGAATCGCTTGAACCCTGGGGCCAGGGGTTGCAGTGAGCCGGGATGGTGCCACTGCACTCCAGCCTGGGCGACAGAGGGAGACTCTGTCTCAAACAAATGAACAAAAAAGAGTTTTATAATAATTATATAGCTATCATAGTATGTTAGATTATGAAACTGTAACGTAAAAATAAAAAGAACAGGGAAAAAAGATTGTGTCAGATTGGGGTAGGGAGAAAGTAAAACAGATTTTTTTTTTTTTTTTTTTTTTTTTTGAGACGGAGTCTCGCTCTGTC
>NW_012116556.1:6791-8084 GCF_000951035.1 Colobus angolensis palliatus
CGCCCGGCTAATTTTTTTTTTTTGTATTTTTAGTAGAGACGGGGTTTCACTGTGGTCTCTATCTCCTGACCTTGTGATCCGTCCGCCTCGGCCTCCAAAGTGCTGGGATTACAGGCGTGAGCCACCGCGCCCGGCTAGACTAGTGAATTTTCAAATGCAGATAAGCAAGTCAATTTAAAATGTATTTTTTTGGTCAGGCACTGTGGCTCACGACTGTAATCCCAGCTCTTTGGGAGGTCAAGGTGGGAGGAACGCTTGAGTCCAGGGGTTGGAGAGCAGTCTGGTCAACATAGGAAAACCTCATCTCCACTAAGAATAAATAAACAAAGGCTACTACTAATAATAATTAGCTGAGGTTGGTGGCATGGGCCTGTAGTTCCCGCTAGTGGTGGGGCTGAGGCAGTAGGATCCCTCGAGCCCAGGAGGTCCAGGCTGCAGTGAGTTGATAGGGCCACTGCACTCCAGCTTGGGTCAGGGTGTGATCGGTATCTAAAAAACAAACACACAGACAAAAAAGCATTTCTTCAACTTAGTATTTAGCTGGTGTTAAAAACAAAAACATGACTTGATAATTTAAAAGGACTCTAGGTTGGGCGCAGTGACTCGAGCCTGTATCCCAGCGCTTTGAGAGGCCAAGGCAGTAGGATTGCTTGAGCCCAGGAGTTAGAGACCAGCCTGGGCAACATAGCCAGGCCTCATTTCTACAAAACCTACAAAAATTAGCCAGCAGTAGTGGCGCGCCCCTGTTGTCCCAGCTACTCAGGAGGCTGAGGCAGTAGAATTGCTTGAGACCAGAGGGTCGAGGCTGCAGTGAGCTATGATCACAACACTGCACTGCAGCCTTGGTGACAGAGCGAGACCCTGTCTCGAAACAAACAAACAAACAAACAAAGTAAAAGGACTGTAAATTGTATTCCTAATGAAGTCCTGAATGGAGGGTCTGCTGCTTTTCTGGAAACCTGTGGATTGCTACCTCTACCCCTGCTCTTTTACTTCCACACCCCTTATTTCATTTTCTGTCCCTGGCAAGATGTTTGGTTCAGTGGAGTAAGGACAGACTTTGGTGCGGAGACTCCAGCTCTGCAGTGTTACGTGACCCCACTGTAGGTTCAGCACCTTGCTGATCTGAAATACTTATTCGGTAGTTTTAGGACATAAGATCAAGGATTCAGCACAACGGCTTGAGACACATATGCGACCCTCAGTGTGGGTCTGCGAGAATGCAAGCACTCTGGACATGGTCCAGAGTAGCTGACTTCTTCGCGACTGCACTGCGCGGCCCGCAGGTAAGCG
>NW_012116556.1:9749-11520 GCF_000951035.1 Colobus angolensis palliatus
CGATTCTCCTGCCTCAGCCTCCCAAGTAGCTAGGACTACAGGCGCCTGCCACCCCGCCTGGTTAATTTTTATATTTTTAGTAGAGATGGGGTTTCACCATGTTGGCCAGGCTAGTCTCAAACTCCTGACCTCAGGTGATCTGCTCACCTCGGCTTCCCAAAATGATGGGATTACAGGCGTAAGCCACTGCGCCCAGCCTCCCCGCAGTAATTTTTCTTAAATATGAGTATGGATCATATCTTTGCCATAGTCAAAAACCTTTCATGTCTCCCCAGCTGCCTGTTACTGATGTCTGTGATGCGATCTGGAAATGATCGCCTTAGTGATTGTTGGTTAAACCTTACCAGTAACCCTTGGAATAGGTATATCTTTTAAAAATCCACACAAATATTTAATCTTATTTGAACTATGAAAGCTAGACTAGTCATGCATTGATCACACTTTAGAAGTTGTGTGTATGTTTGTTTTGAGGATTATATTTGGCATCATTTAGTCCAGTCGCAGTAGCTCACATCTGTAAAACCAGCAGTTTGGGAGCCACAGTGGGAGGATTGCTTGAGTTCAGGAGTTCAAAATCAGCCTGGGTAACACAGTGAAACCTTGT
This sequence comes from Colobus angolensis palliatus, assembly GCF_000951035.1. NCBI lineage: Eukaryota > Metazoa > Chordata > Mammalia > Primates > Cercopithecidae > Colobus > Colobus angolensis. The sequence goes on from NW_012116556.1 coordinate 10,354, forward strand.
CTTGTCTCTCAAAAAAAAAAAAAAAAAAAAATCACACATTCAAAGGAATGTAAATACATGCACACACAAAGTAAGTTTAAAAATTCTTTGTTAAGTCTACTGTATTAGTTTAGTCCATTTCTAAGTACTGTTACACTTGGATTTATTTCTGCGGTCTTATTTCATGCTTTATTTGGCCCAGATTTTTTTAAGCCTTTTTCTTTTTTCTTTTCTATAGTTGAATATCTGAAGCCCTTGAGGGTAGAGGAGAGTCTTTTTTTTTTTTTAATTTATTTATTTTTGAGATAGGATCTTGCTCTGTCACCTAGAGTGCAGTGGCATAATTATAGCTCACTGCAGACTCAAACACCAGGCTCAAGCGATCCTCCTGCGTCAGCCTCCCAAAGTGCTGGGATTACAGGTGTGAAGCATCACACTTGGCCAGAGAGTGTGTCTATTGAATGTTCCTGCTGACTCATTCAAGGTAGCTTATTGCCTTACTATTCCTTAGTTTTATGGGAATTCTTAAGGGTCTGTATTGAAGATAACTTTCTGTAGCAAATATTTGTTTTTACTTTCAACCCAGCTTTAATTTATTAGCCAGCATTTCCCTAACTTCAGGGTAGTGTAGTGTAGGCTTGCTTAGGGGATGCTTATTTTTCCACTTAGGCTTGGTATAGGTCTACAGATTTTCTCAGTTTGCTTTGGTGGAAGGCAGGGTTTTTTTTTTTTTTTTTTTTTTTTTTTTTTTTTTAATAGAAGGTTGCCTGAGAAAAATCTGCCTTACAGTGTTCCCTTTGTTTGTTTTTGAGATGGAGTCTCACCCTGTCGCCCAGGCTAGAGTGCAGTGGTACCATCTCAGCTACTGCAAACTCCGCCTCCCGGGTTCCAGCCATTCTCTTGCCTCAGCCTCCCGAGTAGCTGGGACTACAAGCGTGCGCCACCACGCCCGGCTAATTTTTGTATTTTTTAGTAGAGGCGGGGTTTCACCATATTGGCCAGGTTAGTCTCGAACTCCTGATTGTGTGATCTGCCCGCTTCAGCTTCCCAAACTGCTGGGATTACAAGTTTGAGCTACTGCACCTGGCCTTTTTTTTTTTTTTTTTGAGACTGAGTCTCCCTCTGTCGCCCAGGTTGGAATGCAGTGGCGTGATCTTGGCTCACTGCAGATTCAAACGGTTCTCCTGC
>NW_012116557.1:0-591 GCF_000951035.1 Colobus angolensis palliatus
TTCCAGAAATTTTCTACAAAAAATACTTTTTTTCCCCCTTAAGACTGTGGTTCTGATGCCAACAATGTCTGAATTTTTCCTCCTCTGCCTGCTGTATTTTATCACATTTGCCCACCCCCTACAGTTTCAATTACTTTGTTGGAATAATATATTATGCAAATGTATCCAAAAGTCCCAGTTCTGGGCCTAAGGACAGATTTCATGCCAATGCATCTGTGCCTAAGAGCAGATTTTAGATTTGTACCTGTGCCCAAGTAAGGACTGGGTGCCAGCTTGTCAAAGCTTAGCTGAGTACAGACCGCCATGCCATGAGTTAGGCTGCTTCTGGTGGTTCCGTTTCCTCCAACCCAGACGGAAGTATCTGGTTGAGTACAGTGCTGGAGGGTGGTGTCTTTATTACGCTTCTCCACATTTGGTTCAGTGGATTAAGCAAGGTTTCTTACTTCAATTTCACTCTTGTCAAAATGATTACCAAGCATATTCCATGTTGGGTTGTATGTTTCCCAGCTTCTAATGGATGATTTTATGGTTTAGTATTTGACCACTAATTCAGTAGACACTAGTGAGAAACTTTAAAAAAAAGTCTTAGAA
>NW_012116557.1:4976-7397 GCF_000951035.1 Colobus angolensis palliatus
GTGTTAGCCAGGATGGTCTTGATCTCCTGACCTCGTGATCCGCCCGTCTCGGCCTCCCAAAGTGCTGGGATTACAGGCGTGAGCCACCTAGCCCGGCCCTGATTTTATTTTTAAGGGTGAATGGTAATGGTGCATATTTGCGTAAGAGGAAACACCCAATAGGAAAGAAAATTTGTCTGATGCAGAAGAGAAAAGGCATAACTTCAGGAGTAAAGTTCTTGAAAGGGTGAGAAGGAATGTGATTCAGAGCAGAAAGGTCAAAGAAGATGAGGAAATTCCTGTCTGATGCTTAAGTATAGGGAGAACGAGTTTCTTTAAAACATTCATCTTTGTACTCACCTGAGCCAACCTCCTTGTGTGAAAACTTTTTCTTAATCAGAACATACAGATTGCCTTGAGAAATCATAATTTTATAGTATGAATAAAATACTGGTAAGTAGTAAAGTATCCAAAGGGAAGACCTGAAGATAAAGGATACAGAATGTATGCCAGAAAGATGCACCTGGAAAGTTGATGATGTGCCTGAGCTACTCCATCTTCCTGGAGGAAGCCAGGAAAGCACTGAAGCCTGAGGGGAGGTCTGAGGGTAAGAGACCAGAGAGAAGACCTCAGAGAATCACACAGAAGAGGGGCAAGTTAGCATTAGGAGACTGCTGAACGCCCTCTAGTAGCCAGCATCAGAGTTTTGTGGAAGCTTAGATGATAGCTATTTATAACAATAGTTCACATTTATTGAGTGCTTGCAGGCATTTGTTTAAATTCTCTATACTTAATGATCAATTCAGGTTGTTTAATTCCAAAATCCATTTGCAATAGAAAGTTATTTCCCCATTATTTGGATGAAGAAACGGAAGTATAGTACTTAGGTAACTTTGCCAAAGTCATGCAGCTGCAAAGTGGGATCAGATATTCAAGTTTAAGCAGTCTGGCTCCAAAGCCTCATTCTAATCACTATGGAAAATGGCTAGAGAGTAGTTTACAACAGTGGGAGTAATCACTGCATGGCTGGAGAGTTGTTGCTGGCTGCTGACTGGCAGCTCAGTTGGAAGCTGTTCAACCAGGAGCCTCGGTTCCTGCCCACATAGGTCTCCCGGGAATATTGGCGCTTCCTCACAGCATTGTGGATGGGTTCCAAGAGTGTGTGTTCCAAGAGGCCTGAGTGAAAGTATAACAAGCTTCTTGTGACCTAGTCTCACTTCTGCCACAGCAAATTTGTCAAGTGACTGAAGCCAGTCCACATTCAAGGAAAGTGGAACTAGACTTCACCTCTCAATGGGACGAATAGCAAAGAAATCGTGGCCATCTTTATTTTGCCACAGCCAGCTTTTTGAATTTTGTAATGTGCTGTTATTTTTTTCTCATTTTAATTAAATACTCTCCTTTACATCTAATTTTGCGTATTTTTATATTCTTCCTCATATAGAAAGCCCTCAAATTATATAAGGTTGAAGCTCTAATGGGAAATGTTGATGTCATCTCACAAGTCAGAGGTAAACAGCTTTGAGGTTGCATGACTTAAGTTCAGAGAATTACTCTTGCTTTTATTAATTTTTTAAATTTTAGACTTGAATTTTTCCCAGTGGCTCTGGGATCATCTAGGAGGTAGATAATCTAGTATTATACGCACTGTTCTGGGAGGCCCCTGGAGGATTTCATTACTTATGAGAATAAATTCCAACCTTTTAGAAAGGCAAGCCAGTGGTGTCAGCAGCAGGCAGACCTTGCCTTTTTTTTTTTTTTTTTTTTTTGTGAAATGGAATCTTGCTCTGTCACCCAGGCCAGAGTGCAGTGGCATCATCTCGGCTCACTACAAGCTCCGCCTCCTGGGTTCACGCCATTCTCCTGCCTCAGCCTCCTGAGTAGCTGGGACTACAGGCACCTGCCACCTCGCCCGGCTAGTTTTTTGTATTTTTTAGTAGAGAGGGGATTTCACCGTGTTAGCCAGGATGGTCTCGATCTCCTGACAGAACCTAACATTTCTAACATTCAGATGAGGAAGAGCAAAAGGAGAGTGAAATGGAGTGGCCAGACTAGGAGAACATGGTGTCAGGGAAGCTAAGGGGAGAATAATTCAAGAATAGAATAGTGTACAGCTGTGCCAGTGCTTCTGTGTGGTCAATTCAGATGATGTCAGAGAACTGGATGTCGTTGTTGACCTTAGGATGATGGAGTTTCAGGTTATGGTTGAGATCGAAGCTGATTGAGAGTTAATGGGAGATGAAGAAATAGAAATGATGTATGTAGAAACATTTTGAAAATTGGTTGTAAAGGAGAAAAGAGAACTGGGTTAATAAGTGGAAGGGATTGTTGGGTCAGAGGGTGTATTTTATTTTATTTTATTTATTTCATTTTATTTTTGAGATGGAGTCTCGCTCTGTCACCCAGGCTGGAGTGCAGTGGCGCAATCTCAGCTCACTGCAA
>NW_012116557.1:9103-10084 GCF_000951035.1 Colobus angolensis palliatus
AAGGATCTAGAACCAGAAATATCATTTGACCCAGCAATCCCATTACTGGGTATATACCCAAAGGATTATAAATCATTCTGTTATAAAGACACATGCACATGTATGTTTATTGCAGCACTATTCACAATAGCAAAGACTTGGAACCAACCCACATGCCCATCAATGATAGACTGGATTAAGAAAATGTGGCATATATACACCATGGAATACTATACAGCCATAAAAAAGATGAGTTCATGTCCTTTGCAGGGACATGGATGAAGCTGGAAACCATCATTCTTAGCAAACTAACAGAGGAACAGAAAACCAAATACTGCATGTTCTCGCTCATAAGTGGGAGGTGAACAATGAGAACACATGGACACAGGGAAGGGAACAACACACACCAGGGCCTGTCAGGGGGTGAGGACTAGGGGAGGGAGAGCATTAGGACAAATAGCTAATGTAGATGATGGATTGATGGGTGCAGCACACCACCATGGCACGTGTAAACTTATGTAACAAACCTGCACGTTGTGCACATGTATTCCAAAACTTAAAGTGTATATATATGTGTGTGTGTGTGTGTGTGTGTGTGTGTGTGTGTGTGTATATATATATATATAAACTTCCACTGTGTTCAGCTCCTTAAATACTTCTGAGGGTATTTTCTAAGACTCCCTGTTTTTAAGAGGCCTAGATAGTAGGTAACTTGGATTACTGGAGGAAACAAAATACTTTAGATTTCATGTAGAATTGAGATAAGATGCTAGATGGCATTAAGTTCAAAAGTAAGCCTTGGATTCATTGCATGCAGTAAAAAGCCTGCCTCTGCTGACTGCTTCCTTGGTCTACTCAAAGCAGGATAGTCCATGGAAACTGTTGTGCATGGATTTTTCTGACCTTGGATGCTGGTACTTATAATCTGATCTAGTTACCTGAGCTTTTTTTTTTTTTTTTTTTTAACCTGCTATTTTATCTAAGAAAAGATATTATAAACAT
>NW_012116558.1:0-977 GCF_000951035.1 Colobus angolensis palliatus
AAAAAAAAAAAAAAAAACAAAACAAAAACCTACACTAAAGCAGGGAGTGCTTAAATTAACCAGAAATGAATGACATGTATAAAACAAACATATACATAAGACCTGATATAGTTTGTCTATTTGTCCCCACCCAAATCTCATGTTGAATTGTAATCCCAGTTGTTGGAGGCAGGGCCTGATGGTGGGAGGTGTTTGGATCACGGGGGCAGATCCTTCTGAATGGGTTGGGCCCATCCCCTTGGTGATAAGTGAGCCCATGACAAGAGATCTAGTCACTTAAAAGCGTGTCACACATCCCTCTCCACTATTCTCTCTCCTCTTGCTCCTGCTTTCACCAGGTGACAGGCCTGCTCTTGTGCCTTCCACCATGATTGGAGGCTTCCTGGGGCCTCCCCAGAAGTAGATGCCACTATGCTTCCTGTACAGCCTGCAGAACTGGGAGCCAATTAAACCTCTTTTGAAATAAATTATCCAGACTCAGGTATTCCTTAGGAATGCAAGAATGGCCTAATACAAGACCCATTTGGATAAAGGTTTATCTCCTCATCCCTTTTGTGACTAAATCTGCTTGGAAATGGACACCACTCACTGGCAGGGTTTCAAACCAGTTTAAGCAGTGGAAAAGGCTACCTAAAGAAGCAAACATGCGAAACTAAATATTCCCAGCCTTGCTCTATAAGAGGCCTGGATTTCCACCTATATGTTGAATTTTTTTTTTCCTTTGTCTTTTTTACCCTTGAATACAAAACAGTGAATACAATTCTTTCTCTCTTTTTTTTTTTTTTTCCCTGAGACGGAGTCTCGCTCTGTTGCCCAGGGTGGAGTGCATTGGCAGGATCTTGGCTCTTTGCAACCTCTGCCTACCAGGTTCAAGTGATTCTCCTGCCTTAGCCTCCCAGGTAGCTGGGATTACAGGCGTGTGCCACCATGCCCGGCTAATTTTTGTATTTTTAGTAGAGATGGGGTTTCACCATGTT
>NW_012116558.1:9710-10935 GCF_000951035.1 Colobus angolensis palliatus
AAAAAAAAAAAAAAAAAAGAATAAATGGTAAAGGAGTCAGGGCTGACAGGAGGGCTGCTCCACCCGGATGAGCAGGAAAGGCTTCTCCTGTTTGGTGACATTTGAGTGGAAACTGGAAGCACCTGAGGAAGTGAGCTATGTGAATTTCTGAGGGAAGCACAATCGAGGCAGAATGATCAGGAAGTGCAAACAGCTCTGACATGGAACCGTGTTTGGCATATTCAAGGGACAATGTCTGAAGAAGACTGGGAGAGCAGGAGATGAGAACAAAAGGGCAGGAGACTGAGACAGAGGGTATGGGTGGGGCTACAGGGCGATGCTATATTAGAGGATAAGGACTCTGGATTTTACTGTAAACGATATGGGAGCCTGTGGGAAGCTTTTGGCAGTAGAGTCTGCTTATGTTTAAAATGAATCACTCTGGATATTATGTAGAAAATAGCCTGGGGTAAGTGTGGAAAGGTTGGAAGCGGAGACCATTTAAGTTACTGCAATAAAAGGAGGTGCTGGCGACAGCAGCAGGAATGATGGTTGCGGTAAAGACAGTGAGGAGTGGTCAATTTCACAATGTATGTTGAATGTACAGGAGACAGAATTTGCTTATGAATCAAGTGGACTGACAGGAGATATGTGAGAACAAGCAGAGTCAAGGAGGACTCCAAGGTGTTTGGAGTCCTGCTTATGCACCAGGTAGAATGAAGCCGCCATTTAACAAGATAGGGAAGACCTGAAAAGCAGCAGGCTGGGGGTGAGTGCACGTGTGTGGTGGTCAATCAAGACTTCAGTTTGAGGCACATTAAGTTTTTGCCCCCAAGTTTTAAATTTTGAAAAATTTGGCCGGGTGCAGTGGCTCACGCCTGTAATCTCAGTACTATGAGAGGCCAAGGTGGGTGGATCACGAGGTCAGGAGTTCGAGACCAGCCTGGCCTGTATGGTGAAACCTCATCTCTACTAAAAATACAAAAATTAGTCGGGCATGGTGGCAGGTGCCTGTAATCCCAGCTACTCAGGAGTCTGAGGCAGGAGAATCGCTTGAACCCAGGAGGCGGAGGCTGCAGTGAGCCTAGATCGTGCCACTGCACTCCAGCCTGTGCGACAGAGCAAGACTCTGTCTCATAAAAAAAAAAAAAAAAAAAAAAAAAAAAAGGAAAACCTCCAGAGAAAGTGTAAGAATAGTACAGTGAACACCCAATAACTTCACCTAGATCCACCAATTGCTAACATT
>NW_012116558.1:12299-13250 GCF_000951035.1 Colobus angolensis palliatus
CCGGGCGACAGAGCGAGACTCAGCCTCAAAAAAAAAAAAAAAAAAAAAGAAAATTCCTGGAAGAATGTACAGATATTCACAGGGCTATCCTTGGGTAATGATAATGTGGAGACATTTCCTACTTTTCACTTCAGTGCTATTGGAATTTTCTGCCATGTACATGAACTGCTTTAATAATAAATATAATGGAGTTCATTTTTTAAAGAAAAAAAACATGGTATGCTGTGCATAGCAACCAAAACTGGACACACTTCCCATTTTTTATTTACCAATTATTTTTAAACTCAAGGCATATTAACATTCTTGAAAAAATGCAAAGTACACCATTATTTAACAACTATAAGCAAATGAAGCCATTTGGTGGATGATACCAAACTACTGCCCAAATCACTGAATCTTTTCTCACAATCTCAGTGAGACATAAAAGTAAAAATCCCATTGCTACTGTGCAAAGGTAAAAATGGACTGTCTATTGTAAACTGTAGTCAAATGCTTGTCGTCTTTAACAAGGGCACATATGTTTTCCACTGGCTTACCATAAACTTCATCTCTAGAATCTGCTAAAAATACATTCGTTTTTTTTGAGACCGAGTCTTGCTCTGTCACCCAGGCTGGACTGCAGAGGCGTGATGTCAGCTTACTGAAACCCCCGCCTCCCGGGTTCAAGCAATTCTCCTCCCTCACCCTCCCAAGTAGCTGGGATTACAGGTGCCCACCACCACACCCAGCTAATTTTTATTTTTAGTAGAGGCAGGGTTTCTCTCTTAACTCCTGACCTCAGGTGATCTGCCCACCTCAACCCCCCAAAGTGCTGGGGTTACAGGCATGAGCCACCACACCCAGCCTAAAAAAATATTCTTACAACTTTATTTTCTTGAAGACCCCGTATGAAATGTCTTTTCCCTGATATTAACAAGAAAGGTTAACTATTGGCCGGGCGCGGTGGCTCAA
>NW_012116559.1:0-405 GCF_000951035.1 Colobus angolensis palliatus
CTAACGATATTTCCGTTGACAGCGTGAGCTTCATTGAGCTAAGAAGTATCCCATTGCAGATTTCCAGAAAACTGTGTTAGAAAACTGACCAGTGAAGAGAAAGCTGTAACTCTGTGAGTTGCATTCACACATCACAGTGCAGTCTCTCAGAATGCTTCTTTCCAGTTTCTGTATGGGGATACCCCTTTTGCACCATAGCCCTAAGTGAGCTCCCAAATATCACTTTGCAGAATCCACGACAACAGGGTTAGCAAGATGTTACAAGAATGGTAGGGTGGAACTCTGGGTGATGAAGTCATACATCAGAGAGCAATCTCTCAGAAAGCTTCTCTCTAACTGTTATGTGAGGATACATCCTTTTTCACCATGGGGTCCAATGGGTTTCCAAAAATCACTCTGCAGATT
>NW_012116559.1:1264-1529 GCF_000951035.1 Colobus angolensis palliatus
GAAAAGAGTGTTATCAAACTGCAGCCTGAAAAATAAGCTGCAGCTCGGTTAGACAAATTCACAGAACAAAGAGGAGTTTCACAGAAAGATTCTTTCCAGTTTTTAACGGATGAAATTGCCTTTATCAGCGCAGACCTCAGTGGTATGGAAATCAGCCCTTCTCAGATATCTCAAGGAGAGAGATAGTGGCCCGCTCGAGGAAACATGAGTGTAACTCCGTGAGATCAACTCAACATCACCAAGAAGTTTCTAACAAAACTTCTTT
>NW_012116559.1:6971-7333 GCF_000951035.1 Colobus angolensis palliatus
CAAGCTGTTCCAAGAAGGGTACGGTGGAACTCTGAGTGATGAAATCATACATCAGAGAGCAATCTCTCAGAAAGCTTCTCTCTAACAGTTATGTGACGATATGTCCTTTTTCACTATGGGGCCCAATGGCATCCCTAATATCACCTTGCAGATTCCAGGAAAACAGTGTTATACAACTGCTTCCTGAAAGTTAAGCTGCAGCTGGGTGAAATAAAATCACAGAACAAAGAGGCGTTTCACAGAAAGCCTCTTTCTAGTTTTTAATGAATGAAATATCCTTTATCAGCACAGGTCTCAGTGGTATGGAAATCAGCCTTTCCCAGGTATCTCAGGGAGAGAGTTAGTGGCCCGCTCCAGGAAAC
>NW_012116560.1:0-1124 GCF_000951035.1 Colobus angolensis palliatus
CAAATACAGAAGACAGAAGTCATTGATTTATTTCCAACCCGGCACAAGTTCCTTAATTCTGTAACTGGTCCAGAATGGTTTCCTGTCACTGTAGCTTCTGCATCAGAACATCCTCATGCAAAGCTAAAAAACTCCAAATCCCCTCTGTTAACTATGCAATGCTCCATGGTTTTGCACAGTCCAGAGCTGGTTGTGTTTATCAAAAATGAAGCTGAAAATAAAATTCTTCCTTCACACAACCACCACATTCCATTGCACATTTACCAAAAACATTGACCACATTGGTATTATTTGTGCATCCATCAAGGAGTGCTGAAAAGCGTTCCCCTCGCACACTGCATGTGTCCTGTCAGTGGATCTTTCATTTCACTTGCTCGCTCTGGAAAACTTGAATTTGTGTGTTGATGGAAAATTAAAGTTTAGTGGTATCTTTGCCCCACATTCACCCAACATTTCTAAGAACCATTTCAAGGCTATTTTTCACTAGTGTCACTTTTCAGTCTTAGCCTCCTGGAGTACATGTTTATTAGAAGCCAGCAAAGCACTAGTGTTAAAATGAGAAATAGTAAACATCTGATTCTGTTGTCTTTTAACTCCATGGTTTTCTCTAATGTTTCATTGTTTTGAATTTAATTCTTTGTGCTTCCCACATGAATGTAACTTACATTTTGAATGTCTTCTTGCTTCACTAGCCAATGCACGTGTGCCAGTAAGACACTGTGATTCTATCCTTTCACCTTCAGTTATGCCTGTAAAACCAATTTCAAGACAGATGATCCTCAACTTACAAAGGGGTTATAGCCCATCATCAGTTGAAAATATAAGCCAAAAATGCATTTAAGGCCGGGTGCAAAGGCTCAGCCTGTAATCCCAACTCTTTGGGAGGCTGAGGCGGGTGGATCACCTGAGGTCGGGAGTTCAAGACCAGCCTGGCTAACATGGTGAAACCTTGTCTCTCCTAAAAATACAAAAATTAGCTGGGCACATGTTGGCACACGCCTGTAATCCCAGCTACTGGGGAGGCTGAGGCAAGAAAATTGCTTGAACCCAAGAGGCGGAGGTTGCAGTGAGCCAAGATTGCACCATTGCACTCCAGCCTGGGTAACAAGAACGAAACACCATCT
>NW_012116560.1:6969-8153 GCF_000951035.1 Colobus angolensis palliatus
CTTTTTTTTGAGATGGAGTTTCACTCTTGTTGCCCAGGCTGGAGTGCAGTGGTATGATCTAGGCTCACTGCAACCTCTGCCTCCTGGGTTCTAGTGATTCTCCTGCCTCAGCCTCCTGAGTAGCTGGAATTATAGGTGACCGCCACCACACTCAGCTAAATTTTGTGTTTTTATTAGAGACAGGGTTTCACCGTGTTGGCCAGGCTGGTCTTAAACTCCTGACTTCAGGTGATCCACCTGCCTCAGCCTCCCCCCACCAAAAAAAAAGCCTTTTTTTTTTTACTCATGCATTTGCCCAAGCAGACTTTCTGGCTAAAACCTTTCCCCCGGCCTTGAATCCTCTATATCCATCTGTCCAAACTTCCCTCACTCTCCAAAGTCTCATTTTAAATGTTGCTTTTCCCTGAAGTTTCTCCTGGAATGACCCATCTCTCCCTCCTCATTGTGATCATTTCCTCTTTGAACTCCCATAGCATGAGGTATGCCCTCCTGTTCCAGCACTGAATCCAACCTGGCCTTGAATTAGAGTCGCTTGTATACCTGACGTTAATCCCCCTTAAGGCAGGGACAGTTTGTGTTTATCCCAAAGTCCTGAAACAACTACTATAGAACCTGAGACACAGGAAGACCCCAGAATTGCCTACTGAATAGAACAGTGATACTGCTGAATTTGGTTCCTCCTTTAACCTGTGTGACCCCAGACATTTGTTTTCTATGAAGCCTCAAAACATGGTTATGTTTCCTAATTTACAACTAACACATGGAAACCAATGTTTTGAAAATGGGGGTGGGGAGGATCAGCTGAAGGCAGACTCTTCACCCAAGTTCCAAAGACTAGGTGGCCCACCGTGAACCTGGTTTAACCACACAGAACACATGAATAGCTAGAACAAGGGATCTAACAGTTACCAGAATGTTTCAGAAAGGTGACTTCAGAAGTGCCAAGCTTCAGGAAGACCCAGACTGAGAAGGGATCAGACAACTTAGAAAAGTAGGTGCCAAACAGCCCTTTTACAGTTTACACACAGGCCTTGGTGTCAGAAAAATACTGGTTTGAGTACTGGTTATGCATCAGAGATGTCACTCTGGACAAGCTCCCTATGCTCTCTGGGACTCAGCTTTCTCATCTAAAAAATGGGGATAATAAGGCCAGGCACGGTGGCTCATGCCTGTAATCCCAGCAC
>NW_012116560.1:14598-14886 GCF_000951035.1 Colobus angolensis palliatus
ATCTCGGCTCACTGCAACCTCCACCTCCAGAGTTCAAGCAATTCCCCTGCCTCAGCCTCCTGAGTAGCTGGGATTACAGGATTACAGGCACCTACCACCTTGCCCGGCTAATTTTTTGTATTTTTATTAGAGGTGGGATTTCACCATTTTAGCCAGAGTGGTCTCGATTGGCCTGCCTCGGCCTCCCAAAGTGCTGGGATTATATGCTTCAGCCACTGCACCCGGCCACTATGGTCACTTTTCCATGGTCACCCAAGGAAAGACTATGAGATGGAGAGCTAAATTATG
>NW_012116561.1:0-521 GCF_000951035.1 Colobus angolensis palliatus
ATAACAATCCTAAATGTGAATGAATCTAATAGCTGAAATTCAAAATACATGGTGGAAAGATGGAAAGGAAAAAAAAAAAACACAATCATGGTTGGAAATTCCAAAGATCTCTCTTAGTAACTGATGGAAAAAGTCTACTAAAATTCAATAGGCATACCGAAGACCTGAACAACACTATAAGGGTATATACCCAAAGGATTATAAATCATGCTACTATAAAGACACATACACACATATGTTTATTGTGGCACTATTCACAATAGCAAAGACTTGGAACCAACCCAAATGTCCATCAATGACAGAATGGATTAAGAAAATGTGGCACATATGCACCATGGAATATTATGCAGTCACAAAAAAGGATGACTTCATGTCCTTTGTAGGTACATGGATGCAGCTGGAAACCATCATTCCGAGCAAACTATCGCAAGGACAGAAAACCAAACACCACATGTTCCCACTCATAGGTGGGAACTGAACAATGAGAAGACTTGGACACAGGGTGGGGAACATCACACACC
>NW_012116561.1:1122-2379 GCF_000951035.1 Colobus angolensis palliatus
CTACTATAAAGACACATACACACATATGTTTATTGTGGCACTATTCACAATAGCAAAGACTTGGAACCAACCCAAATGTCCATCAGTGACAGATTAGACTAAGAAAATGTGGCAAATACACACCATGGAATACTATGCAGTCATAAAAAAGGATGACTTCATGTCCTTTGTAGGTACATGGATGCAGCTGGAAACCATCATTCTGAGCAAACTATCGCAAGGACAGAAAACCAAACACCACATGTTCCCACTCATAGGTGGGAACTGAACAATGAGAAGACTTGGACACAGCGTGGGGAACATCACACACCGGGGCCTGATGTAGGGTGGGGACAAGGGGGAGGGATAGCATTAGGAGAAATACCTGATGTAAATGACGAGTTAATGGGTGGAGCAAACCAACATGACACATGTTTACCTATGTAACAAATCTACACGTTGTGCACATGTGCCCTAGAACTTAAAGTTAAATAAATAAATAAATAAATAGAAAAATATTGACCCTGCTGATAAACAGAACACTGCATCCAATAACTGCTGATTATATTATTTTTCATGCAGATGAAAGATTTAGACCAAGATAGGCCATATCATATGATATGGTGAATACTTTCAAGCCTCAATAATTTCAAGATAATGAAATTGTGGAAGACACATTTTCTGACAATAAGGGAATTAAATTAGAAATATATTACAGAAAGCTGTCAGAGATTGGGCAATATCTGGAAATTAAGAATCTTATGACTATAAACTGTTCAAAGAGGAAATAACAAGAATACTTCAGAAATATTTTGAAATTAATCAAAATTAAAACACAATAAAATGTAGCTAATGGAGTTCGGAGGGAAATTTATAGCTTTAAATATTTATGTTAGAAAAGAAATTATGTTTCAAATCAATAATCTAAATTCTCATCCTAGCAAGTTAGCAAAAAAATGCAAACTAAAACTGGAAAATATATGAATGAAGGAAAAATAAACATAAGGGCAGAAACAAATGAAATAGAAAATAAACAACAGAGAAAATCTAATAAAAGATGTTTTGTTAAAAAAATCAATGAAATTGGACAGGGGCGCCCAAGATGGCCGAACAGGAACAGTTCCAGCCTCCAGCTCCCAGCCTGAGCGACACAAAACACGGGTGATTTCTGCATTTTCAACTGAGGTACTAGATTCATCTCACTGGGGCATGTCGGACAGTCAGTGCTGGTACACTGGTGCAGCACCACCAGCAAGAGCTGAAGCAGGGCGAGGCATC
>NW_012116561.1:7692-7986 GCF_000951035.1 Colobus angolensis palliatus
ACACAACAAAAAAAGAGAATTTTAGACCAATGTCCCTGATGAACATCAATGAAAAAATCCTCAGTAAAATACCAGAAAACTGAATCCAGCAGTATATCAAAAAGCTTATCCACCATGATCAAGTGGGCTTCATCCCTGGGATGCAAGGCTGGTTCAACGTACACAAATCAATAAACATAATCCAGCATAGAAACAGAAGCAAAGATAAAAACCACATGATTATCTCAATAGATGCAGAAAAGGCCTTTGACAAAATTCAACAGCCCTTCATGCTAAAAACTCTCAATAAATTCG
>NW_012116562.1:0-755 GCF_000951035.1 Colobus angolensis palliatus
AATGTGAGAGGAAACCCCAGTTCCCATAGAAAGCCCAAGCAGACATGGGGAGAATGGGCAAGCTCCACACAGACAGTGGCCCTGGCCAAAAACCATTTTTTTCATCAACTTTATAACAAAGCACATAATGATGAGGCAGGATTATTTGAAGACCTGCTATAATTGTTTTCTAAATTAGTACAGTTGCTATAATGATAAATATTTCAGAAATAATTTTTGCTCTCAAAATTTTACAGGTTAAGCCATTTTTTATTTCATATTTAAAATCCAAATTAATGAACTGTTTTATGAAAAAGTACTGCTGAATATATTTAAGCTTACATTTCAAGAAAGAAATAATGCATTTCAACATGTATTGATTATTTTACATTTCTTCAGGATATAGTTCAGTAATTTACTTAGCTTCAGTATGCTATTATTATTATTATTAGTTTATTATTATACTTTAAGTTCTAGGGTACATGTGCACAACGTGCAGGTTTGTTACATATCTATACATGTGCCATGTTGGTGTGCTGCACCCATTTATACTTTCAGAGAAAAATGACACATTTCATCATAATGAATCAATCATTCATAAAAGTTTACATTTATAATGTGTTTTAAAATTGAATTACACATGTATGTTAATTATCATAAGCATAATTGATAAAATATGCATGTTAAACAAAAAGAACTGAGTTATGTTTCTTTTTATGGTTTACTTACTGCTTCTGTTGACTTACACAGGATTAGATAATTAAAATGACTCACAA
>NW_012116562.1:3460-4168 GCF_000951035.1 Colobus angolensis palliatus
AAAAGTTTTCATTTCTGTTAAAACTTCTTGATTAATCATGAGAGTAATTTTATTTTCTTTTAATTTTATTTATTTATTTATTTATTTTTGAGACAGAGTCTCACTCTGTCACCCAGTCTGGAGTGCAGTGGCACGATCTCGACTCACTGTAACCTCCACCTCCCAGGTTCAAGTGATTTTTATGCTTCAGCCTTCTGAGTAGCTGAAATAACAGGTGCCTGCCACCATGCCCAGCTAATTTTTTTCTTTTTTACTAGAGATGGAGTTTCGCCATGCTGGACAGACTGGTCTTGAACTCGTGACCTCAGGTGATCTGCCTGCCTTGGCCTCCCAAAGTGCTGGGATTACAGGCGGGAGCCACCGTGCCCGATCATAATGATAATTTAACATGGTCTGTTAATAATATCGCCAGAGAATGTCAAGGGAATTACAGCAGCTAAAATACAACTGTTAAAACTTTTAACATTAAGTTGTGTACAATAATATGCCATTTGTAATACGAAATCCAGAGGATTATATTGATGGTAGTTGGTATTATCCTTATAAGAGTGAATGCTAGTATATTAAACTTTCAATAATAAAGACTATATTTATTCTGATGTTTTATTTTATTTTATTTTTATTTTTTGTTTTTATTATACTTTAAGTTCTAGGGTACATGTGCATAACGTGCAGGTTTGTTACATATGTATACTTGTGCCATGTTGG
>NW_012116562.1:6183-6901 GCF_000951035.1 Colobus angolensis palliatus
TATTTCCAAATAATAAAAAAATCTTTAAACTATTATTAAATAGCATCAGTTAAAAATCAAAGACTAAGTACATTTTAAAAAGATAAAATTAGATCCACAGTCAAGAATTAACCCCCAATTAATTGTGTTTCTAATTGTAGAAAATGACACCTTGTACGAAACTAGAAGTTAACATTAAAGTATTTATAATCTGAACATAAGGTATTGTTTCTGTTTTGTTATTTAATTAACAAAATTTATGTGTATTTATCATGTACAGAATGATGTTTTGAATATGTACATATTATGGAATAGAAAATTGAGCTTGTTGGTACATGTATTACTTCATATTCTTACTTTTTGTGTGGGAGGAGAACACTTTCGATTCTCTCTCTTAGCTATTTTCAAGAATATAATATATTGTTATGAGTTATAGCCACCATGTTTTACAAAAGAGCTCTTGAATTTCTTTCTCCTATCTAACTGAAATTTTGTATCCTTTGACTAACATCCTCTTAGCCTCTCACCCCTCCCACCATGAGCTCCTGGTAAACACCATTCTACTCTGTATTTTTATGAGATCAACTGTTTTAGTGTTCACATAGGAATGGTATCATGCATTATTTGTCTTTTTGCACCTGGCATATTACACTTAATATAATATTCTCCAGGCTCATCCATATTGTCATAAATGACAGATTTCTTTCTTTTTTAAAGCTGAATAGTATTCCATTGTGTG
>NW_012116563.1:0-272 GCF_000951035.1 Colobus angolensis palliatus
CACTGTATTGCCCAGGGTGGAGTGTGGTGATGCGATCTCGGCTCACTGCAACCTCCGCCTCCTGGGTTCAAGCGATTCTCCTGCCTCAGCCTCCCAGGCAGCTGAGTTACAGGTGTGAACCACCACGGCTAACTTATTTTTTTCCTTGAGACGGAGTCTCGCTCTGTCGCCCAGGCTGGAATGCAGTGGCCAGATCTCAGCTCACTGCAAGCTCCGCCTCCCGGGTTCACACCATTCTCCTGCCTCAGCCTCCCGAGTAGCTGGGACTACAG
>NW_012116563.1:5572-6055 GCF_000951035.1 Colobus angolensis palliatus
CAGCCAGTGCCCCACGGCACCCAGTGCCTGGCTATGGGCTGGGGCCGCGTGGGCACCCTCGACCCCCCAGCCCAGGTCCTGCAGGAGCTCAATGTCACCGTGGTCACCTTCCTGTGCCGGCCACACAATGTGTGCACTTTCGTCCCTCGCCGTAGTGCCGGCATCTGCTTTGTAAGTAACATTGCCCCTTGGCGATCCGGGCTGCCCTGAGGGGAGGAGGGCAGCGGCCAGGGTTCCACGCCAACGCCTAGCTGTGTGGCTTCATGCTGTGCCTGTCTCCGGACCTGGAAGGCAGGCACACCCAACACCCAACCGGCAGGCTCGGCGGGCTGGGGGCGCTCACGTTGCACCTGGCTGCCTGGGTGGGTCTGGGGGTCCCTTGCCCCCCACTCCCCTCTAGGACCACGGGAAGGTGTGGGAGACCCATCTGCCCTCACCTGGCGGCCCCTTCCAGAATCCAGGAGTCCAGGTATCCAGTGGGAG
>NW_012116563.1:11520-12650 GCF_000951035.1 Colobus angolensis palliatus
GACCTCAGGTGATCCACCCACCTCGGCCTCCCAAAGTGCTGGGATTACAGGTGTGAGCCACTGCAGCCGGCCTACTTAATTATTTTTGAGACAGGGTCTCACTCTGTCGCCCAGGCTGGAGTGCAGTGGTGCAATCTTGGCTCATTGCAGCCTCAACCTCCTGGGCTCGAGTGATCCTCCCACCTTAGCCTCCCAAGGAGCTGGGAGCACAGGTGCCACCACACCCAGCTATTTTCTTATTTTTTGTAGAGATGGGGTCTGGCTGTGTTGCCCAAGTGGGTGCTCAGTGACTTTTTACATATGAACACCTCCAGGTCATTGTAATCTTAGCATGCTCCTGGCCTCCCAGAAGACCCCAGGTCCCCCTTGGAGTCTATACCCCGCTGTGACCATAACAACCCTACTTTCCCCGCCACAGTTAATGGTTAACAAGCTCTCAAAGGCAACACTTTCTTTTTCCTTTTTTCTTCTTTTTTTTCTTTTTTTGAAACGGAGTTTCGCTCTTGTCGCCCAGGCTGGAGTGCGATGGTGTGATCTTGGCTCACTGCAACCTCGGACTCCCGGGTTCAAGTGATTCTCCCGCCTCAGTCTCCCGAGTAGCTGGGATTACAGGCATGCACCACCAGGCCTGGCTAATTTTGTATTTTCAGTAGAGATGGGGTTTCTCCATGTTGGTCAGGCTGGTCTCGAACTCCCGACCTCAGGTGATCCACCCGCCTCAGCCTCCCAAACCGCTGGGATTACAGGCGTGAGCCACCACGCCCGGCCAGACAACACTTTCTTAGCTAAGAACTTTACGAACGTTAATTTATTTCACCCTCGTGACAGGTTTATGTGATGGATTCTATGATTATAATTTTACGGAGGAGGAAACTGAGTCATGGAGTTTATTTCAGGGGCCTGAAGCTACACAGTGGCCAAATGGCCACACCAGAACCAGGATATGAACCCAGCGTCGGCACACTTAACGATGACTGCACGTGGCCGGGTGCCGTGGCTCAAGCCTGTAATCCCAGCACTTTGGGAGGCCGAGACGGGCGGATCACGAGATCAGGAGATCGAGACCATCCTGGCTAACTCGGTGAAACCCCGCCTCTACTAAAAATACAAAAAACTAGCCGGGCGAGGTG
>NW_012116564.1:0-546 GCF_000951035.1 Colobus angolensis palliatus
TCTGGGACTATAGTTGTGAGCCACCACGCCTGGCCAGCATTTAATAGTAATTTCTTAATGTAAAATAGACCTTGAAAAGTAAGATGTCCAGTTAAGTGAAATCAGATTCTCTGAGAGTGAGGCCTGGACGTCAGCATAGATTAGATTCCTTCAGTAATTGTAACATGCAGCTGAGGTTGAGAACCATTGAGTTAGATAGAATTCTCTTTACCCTTTTCCAGAATTGTTCATTTCTCATGTAAATGCATTAGCATAAAAGTATTGTGATAGAAAATTCTCTTTTGGGAATTCAAGAAAATTGCTTTCCTAATATAGGATCAATTTTTCTGGCCATCCCATGGATAGTTTATAAAGAATGAATCTCATCTGTTTTCTGGCAAAGAGTTTTATATAAACTTTTAAAATCAAATTGCTAGTTTGTATTCAGAGTCTCTATAGCCATAATTTTGGTTAATTTTATCTGTTACTCTCCTGAAAAGAAATATGTTTGCTTCCTACAGTGATTATGATTTTATCAGTTCTTTATATATATGTATATTTTTTTTT
>NW_012116564.1:4110-5763 GCF_000951035.1 Colobus angolensis palliatus
TGAGTGTCATGTTTTTTGTTTTTGTAAAGACAGAGTCTTACTCTTTCGCCCAGGCTGGAGTGCAGTGGCGCGATCTCGGCTCACTGCAACCTCTGCTTCCTGGGTTCAAGCAGTTCTCCTGCCTCAGCCTCCTGAGTACCTGGATTACAGGCGTGTGCCACCATGCCCAGCTAATTTCTTTTGTATTTTATTAGAGACGGGGTTTCACCGTGTTGCCCAGGCTGGTCTCGAACTGAGTGTAGGCAATCTGCCTGCCTCAGCCTCCCAATGTGCTGGGATTACATGCATGAGGCACCATGCCCAGCCTGAGTGTCATGTTTTTAAGGTTCACCCATGTTGTGCATGAATCAGTACTTCATTCCTTTTCGGGATGGATGATATTCTGTTGTACGGATAGACCACATTTTGCTTTTCTAGGCATCAGCTGATGAACCTTTGGGTTGTTTCCACGTTTTAACTCTAATGAATAATGCTGTAAACATTCATATGTAAGTTTTTGTGTAAAAATATTTTTCAGTTCTCTTGGGTATCTACATACTTAAGAGTGGAGTATACTAAGTCATGTGGTAACTGTGTTTAACTTCTTTAGAAATAAGAAAGAGATACCTAGTGTGTGTGTGCGTCATGAACCCTTTGACATCTTTTGCTCACAGTTATGTTTTTACATCCTAAAATGTAGGATGACAAAGGCAACTAATTGTCTTAAAATGTAGTTTTTGAAATACGAAGATAAATTTGTGACATAGTGTGGCAAAATCCATTGGCGGATCTAACTACCATAATTCCAAAGGACCAAAGGGCATAAGTGCTATTTTGAGATGTTTGTAAGAACTGTGGGCTGGGTGTGGTGGCTCATGCCTGTAATCCCTGTGCTTTGAGAGGCCGAGGCGGGAGGATCACTTGAGGCCAGGAATTTGAGACCAGCTTGGGCAGCATAGTAAAACCCCATCTCTACAGAAAATTTCAAAAGTTAGCCAGGCATGGTAATGTGCTAAAATGTGTCCTGTAGTCCCAGCTACTTGGGAGACTGAGGCGAGAGGATCCCTTGAGTCCAGGATTTTGAGGCTGCAGTGAGCTGTGATCGTGCCACTGCACTGCAGCCTGAGCCGGAGAATGAGACCCTGCCTTAACAAAATAAACCAACAAAACTGCAATGTGATAATAATACCTGTGGTTTCTGTTGGTAACAAATTCATAAGCACGAAAACGACTATAGTTTGCCTGTATTCCTAATTGAAGAAAATGCTGAATTTCAGTTAGAGATTAGTGAAATAGAGAGGTAATTCTGCTCCCTTCCCCCCAAATTAATGGAGCTCCTGAATTCTATCCTGCTTCAAAGAGCATGACCCAGAAGTTGCACACATTTCCTTCCCTTCTTCCCTGTGATCCCGATCAGTTATGTGGCAACGCCTAGCTGCAAGAGAGGCTGGGAAATGTAGTCCTCATTCAAGTCAATCACGTGCCTGGCTAAAATGTAGGGGTTCCGTTATTAAAGGAAAGGGAGGAGGATGGGTATTGGGGGACAAGAAGTCGATACTGTGCTACACTACACCCCCTGCATCCACTTTCTCACCCAGGTCAAAACACGTGTTTTTCTGATAAGCACCTGCTAGAGGAGTTAGTTTGGCTTCCATGGTGTATGAAAAAAAAAAA
>NW_012116564.1:7428-9422 GCF_000951035.1 Colobus angolensis palliatus
TGGCTCACGCCTGTAATCCCAGCACTTTGGGAGGCCAAGGCGGGCAGATCATGAGGTCAGGAGATCGAGACCATCCTGGCTAACACGGTGAAACCTCTACAAAAAATACAAAAAAAAAAAAAGTAGTTAATTTGTTACTCAGCAAGTCTATACGGTGCCTACCAGGCTCCAGATCTGGGCTGCTGGACACAGGAACATCGTTAAGCAAATCCCTGCCATCATGGAACTGACAGCCTGGAGGGACCCAAGAGACTCAGGCGTTCAACAGATAACGTCCAAGTCCCAACTGCAGCTGTGATACATACCAAACAGGAAATATACAGGGAGTGAGGAGAGCATATTAATGTGCGAAACCCAGGGCCTGACCCAGGGGCCGGGAGGGAGGATGGCAAGGAGGGCTTCCCGAGGAGGCACTGTGTAGGCCGAACCTAGAGCTGAAATGGCAGCAGAGAGGGAGCAGGGCACCTCTGGGGGGAACTGGAAAGCCCTAGAAACGTCGCCTCCGTCTTCACTCCCACTGAACTCTGAGGAGACGGCTGCAAGTCGAGACTCCCCACCTACCAGCACGTCACAGTGTGTCCAGGCTCAGGGTCCCATCTGTAAGATGGGAGTGATACTGGTCATGGTGCCCGGTTCATTGGTGGATGTCACTGGTGGATTAAATGAGTTACTATATGTAAAACTTTAGAACAGCTCCTGGCCTCTGGCAAGGGCTCTATAAGTTTAATTAGTCATTAAAATTTGTATGTTATAGGTCTAAAAACAGCTAATAAAAAATCACCCCACCCAGGCCAGAATCCAAGTTAGAGAACTGCTTGACAGGGACTGCCAGACACAGAGACTTGGTTGTGGGAGTCAGGGATGCAGCCAGAAATGGGGGGTTGGCCGGGCACCATGGCTTACACCTGTAATCCCAGCACTTTGGGTGGCCAAGGCAGGAGGATCACTTGAGGTCAGGAGTTCAAGACCAGCCTGGCCAACATGTTGAAACCCCATTTATATAAAAACACAAAAATTAGCCACGTGTGGTGGTGGGCACCTGTAATCCCAGCTACTTGGGAGGCTGAGGCACGAGAATCACTTGAACCCAGGAGGCGGAAATTGCAGTGAGCTGAGATCGCACCAGTGTGCTCCTGCCTGGGTGACAGAGCAAGGCTCTGTCTTAAAAAAAAGAAATGGGGAGTTGGTCTCAGGGAGCACTGTCCTGGAAGGGATTTCCTTGGGTTTTCATCCTGCTGTACATCTCTTATTGTGTTTCTCTCCCCGGGGTGGAAAGATGGCAGCTCTTGGAGATGCAGGCTGCCCCTGAGTGCCCTGATCACTGACTCCACCTTGTAAAATATTTGTAAGATGCCCCTGCACTGTTGCACTTGGAAGCAGTGCTGGCCAGTCTGGCAGAAAGTGTGAAACCAAGTAAGTGATCTGCTTTATCAATCGAAGTTCTTGGGTTGCAAGCAACAGAAATCACCTTAGGCCACCTGAGGCCCTAAAAGGGTCGAGCAGCTCTGGGATGTCTCTCAGTGGATATTCTTGGGTACTTTTTTAGGGCCCTGCCACCCCAGGGGCTGGGGAGGCGGTGGAGGTAGCAGTGAAGTGCTTAGACTCTGCAGCCAGCCTCCTGGGTGAGAATCCCAACCTCACCCCTTATTCATAAGCATCTCAAGCTTTCTGTGCATCAGTTTGTCAGCTGTAACATGGGAATGAGAACCGGAGGGTTGCTATGAGGATTCAGTAAGTTGATACTTGAGACGTGTTGAGAACAGTGCCTAGTGTAGAATATGTGACTAGATATATACTAGCTGCTATTATTTTTATGTATTTGCTGTGGTTATTACCATTATTATTATTTCTTTGAGATGGGGTCTCATTCTGTCACCCAGGCTAGAGTTCAGTGGCACAAACATGGCTCACTGCAGCCTCAACCTCTTGGGTTCAGGTGATCCTCCCACCTCAGCCTCCTGTGTAGCTGGGACTATAGGTGTGTGCTACCATCC
>NW_012116565.1:0-1047 GCF_000951035.1 Colobus angolensis palliatus
AAAAAAAAAAAAAAAAGAAACTGCTTGAGGTTCTTAGGTCACAAACAATTTTTAAAATATGTGTACTTTTTTTTCTTACTCTCTTTGTGATGGCTTTGCAGATTTGTTCAGCAAAATGACTCCTTAACAGAGTTATCCTGAGCTGGTATATCACAGAGACAGGCAGGCTTCTGCTGGAGCCTAAGGTTTCTCTCCTCTCTCTTAGCTGCTTTATTTGAGACTGCCAGCATAGGGCACAGCTTTCAACTCTCAGTTCACCACGGATTTGTTAATTAATTGAAATAATTCTCCCAATTTTTGTGTTGAAGTAGAATGTCTTACAGAACTATGAGCTTCTTTCCCCCAACATGAATAACTGAGAAAATGAAGGTATCAGTGATCCACTTCTAATTTGACAGAGCAATTTTACAAGTGTTTATTTTGTGTAGGAGTATATAAATGTAAATTAAAACATTATTGCTCAGGCAACAGATTTTGAAATAATATCATCAAAATGAAGCATGGATTTATTTTTGAAGATAATTTTCACAGGATGTGGCAGTTTTTAAAGGAATTCTGCAAGGTCTCATTACTCAAATTTTACTTCCAAGGACAGATTGATATCAACAGAACAGGTTGTAAACAAATATGAATATCCACACATCTCCATTTTGTCCAAGAAAACAATATTGATATTTTAATAAAACGGTTCAGTTTAACACCTTATCAGATTGGATTCTTGAAACAGCTTTATGACATAGAAGGATAGTACTCCTCTGTTAATTAAAGGGAGAAGGGACATCTCTTTCTGAAACTCCTTATATTTCTTATGAAAACTTACATTTAAAAATTAAAATTTTACATAAAAAAATTAAAAGTTACATAAAAAATTACATAAAAAACTTACATTAAAAAAACTTACATAAACTTACATAAACTTACATAACTTACATAAACTTACATAAACTTACATAACTTACATAAACTTACAAACTTACATAAACTTACATAAACTTACAAACTTACAAACTTACAAACTTACATAACTTACAAACTTACAAACTTACA
>NW_012116565.1:6802-7212 GCF_000951035.1 Colobus angolensis palliatus
TTTGTGGGACACAATTAAAACAGTACTGGAATGGAAATTTATAGCACTAATTGCACAGAGAAAAATCTCAAATCAATAATCTAAGCTCCCACCTCAAGAATCTAAAAAAAGAAGAGCAAAATAAACCCAAAGCAAGCAGAAGGAAGGCAATAATAAAGATAAGTGCACAAAACAGTGAAACTGAAGACAGAAAAACAATAGAGAAAATAAATAAGAAATAGAGAAAATTAATCTTCATTGGAAAGATAAAATTGACAAACCTCAAGCAAGACTGACAGAGAGAGCGAAGATACAAGTTACCAATAAACCTGCAGATACCAAAAAGAGAATAAGGGAATACTATACTTTTATTTATTAATTTTTATTATTTTGTATTTATTATTATTATTATTATTTTGAGACAGAGT
Source organism: Colobus angolensis palliatus (assembly GCF_000951035.1). NCBI lineage: Eukaryota > Metazoa > Chordata > Mammalia > Primates > Cercopithecidae > Colobus > Colobus angolensis. The sequence goes on from NW_012116565.1 coordinate 7,210, forward strand.
GTC
>NW_012116565.1:7262-8329 GCF_000951035.1 Colobus angolensis palliatus
ATAAAAAGCAAGCGCACGCATTGTTCGAGGCCCTCTTGTATGTTGAGAAACGGAGGGATCAAGTTCGAACTTGCATTAAAGATCCTTGCCACTTGGCTTTGACTCTGGACTCTGGTGGTCTTCTTCGGGGAATAAACGGTCTGGGCATAACAGGGCAACCTAGCATGACTGAAAATGTTTAGATAGTGAATGCACTAGTCTAGCAATACCACAGGGGGGGAAAAAAAAAAAAAAACTGTGGCCCCACCACCACCCACAAAAGCATCAGATAAAGTAGACTTCAGAGCAGAGTGAATTATCAGAGACAGAAAGGGACTTTATTTAATGATAAAAGGGCCAATCCACCAAAAAAACATTCTAAATGTAAATTCACCAAGGGAGAGAGCTACAAAACATGTGAAGCAAAAGTGATAGCATTAAAAGTAGAAGTTGACATATCCACAATTATAGCTGGAAGCCTCAATGCCCCTCTCTCAATAATTAATAGAACAACTAGATGGAAAATCAGCAAAAATACAGAAGAACTCAATGACACCATCAAGCAACAGGATCTAATCGATAACACTCCACCCAAAAATAGCAGAACACACATTTTTATCAAGTGCCCACTGACATAAATCATATGCTAAGCCAAAATAAATCCTCAACAAATTTAAAAGACTCAACGTTATACATAGCATGTGTTCCAACCACAATGAAATCAAACTAGAATCAACAGAAAGATAACAGGAACATCTCTAAGTACCTGGAAACCAAACAACATACTTCTACATAATCCTTGGGTCAAAGAGGAAGTCTCAAGGGAAATAAAATAAAATACATTAAACGGAATAAAAATGAAAATACAACGTATACAAATTTGTGGGACACAGCCAGGCACGGTGGCTCAAGCCTGTAATCCCAGCACTTTGGGAGGTCGAGGCGGGCGGATCACGAGGTCAGGAGATCCAGACCTGTCTCTACCAAAAACACAAAAAATTAGCCGGGCGAGGTGGTGGGCGCCTGTAGTCCCAGCTACTGGGGAGGCTGAGGCAGGAGAATGGCGTGAACCCGGGAGGTGGAGCTTG
>NW_012116566.1:0-23947 GCF_000951035.1 Colobus angolensis palliatus
GGGTGCAGCACACCAACATGGCACAAGTATACATATGTAACAAACCTGCACGCTATGCACATGTACCCTAGAACTTAAAGTATAATAAAAAATAATAAATAAATAAATAAATAAATAAAAAGAATCTGTTTTCTTTTGTAACAGGACACAATTTGGAGAAATTGGTTGTTTTACCAAGGTTTTGACTGGAATTGTGGGTTTTCCTTTAAGGAATGAAACTTGACTTGTAGAGCCAATAAGAGTCCCCCAGTTCTTTGGGGAACTGACCTCATACCTTGCCTACACAGTCCCTGTATGGGTTTTCTGACTTGTGGTAAGTATAGAATATCACTCTCTATCAGGTCCAGGAGCCCCAAGTTATCTTGGGACCTCAAACGAGAGAAATTTGCCCAACTCATAGGTATTTGAAGGTACAAACCCATGGCAGAACTCAGCTTTAAAAAAGCCTTATCTGAGATTCCTTATGAAACAGAGTTCCTTCAAAGCCAATTAAAAAGCCTATGTGAAAAATAATTATTCTTGCTGCCCTTTATACAAATAATCAGACCAAATATAATAAAGCAAGTCAGTCTTACCATGATTTGTCTTTAGTTAAAATGGGAAACTGGGGTCAGAAATATTATGTTCAAGAACTGTGGTACACTTGTTATTAAATTCTAGTCTCATTAGTTATTTTTAAGTTTGTTTCTGCAATTTAGGATAACCCTGCTTATTCCTGTGAACCAATCAGTGATCTCTGACTGCTACTCAGAAGAAACAAGAGGGATGGGCAATGTAAAAATCTGGATCAGTATTCTCATTCTGGCACATTACAAACAGTTAACAACCCCATATATGCTTAGTTCCAACAGTTGCCCAGTTCATAAAAAGCCTTCTAATTTAGTTTACTTGGAATAACTTTACGTATTTTGCTTTACTTTTGTTGAATATATTGCTGTATTACTCTTTGTGTAGGAATACAGAAAAAGCTTACTGAATGTTTTCTTAAACTAAACACTTATTAATCTTGCAGATATCACCTCTTGTCTAAACTCAAGAGTCACAAATGGCCCTCGCCATACTGATGCTTTCTGAATGAGCTCCTCTCTACTTTGACTGCAAGAGACCCTCTTAAGTAGGTGGGAATATCATCGCCCCTAGTCAGCCTGAAGAAGTTACAGAAGATGGATCTTTGTCTCTCTGCAACCCTTAGGATTAAGACTCTCTTATAAAAGAAAGGGGGGAAACGTCAGAGGTATGCGAACCAAAGCAACTCCATCTTCAACAGGAGCCGAGTAAAATGAGGCTGAAACCTGGGCTGCACTCCCAGACAGTTAAGGCATTCCAAGTCACAGGATAAGATAGGAGGTCAGCACAAAATACAGGTCATAAAGACCTTGCTGATAAAACAGTTTGCAGTAAAGGAGCTGGCTCTAAAACCCGCCAAAACCAAAATGGCAATGAGAGTGACCTCTGGTCTTCCTCACTGCTAAACTCCACCAGTGCCATGACAGTTTACAAATGCCATGGCAACATCAGAAAGTTATCCTATATTGTCTAAAAAGGGGAGGTATGAATAATCCACCCCTTGTTTAGCATATCATCAAGAAATAACCATAAAAATGGGCAACCAGTAGCCCTCGGGGCTGCTCTGTCTATGGAGTAGTCATTCTTTTATTACTTTAATTTCTTAATAAACTTGCTTTCACTTTGCAAAAAGAAAAATGATAATAAGATAAAGGCATATACAAGGACTCCAACCTAGTTATGACACAGGAATTCTATGTATTAGAATAAGAGTCATTCATCAGCAGACTCAAAGTTAAGCTATCCTAAAATCCCAGAGGTTTCATGACAACAATGTAGTAACATTGCTAACTGCTAAGTGATATTCACTTTTCCTTTTTTTCCTCAATGACAGAACTCCTATGTGGAGGTTGGGTTGCAATGTGCCCAGCTATCAAACGTATGCTTCTCATTTTTATTTGGAAGTAGGCATAGCTAAGGAGACATATAAGGGAAACACTGGGTGGTGTTCTTAAGCAAGCTCCTTTAATAGAGGCCACCTTTTCACGTGGAAGGCTCCTCTTGCCTTTCTCCTCTTCCTCCAGTCTGGAATACAAATGTAATGGTTAGCACTCCAGCAGCCTCTTTGTGAATATCAGGATACAGCTCATGCTTTTGGAATGGCAGAGCAGTGAACTGGAAGGGCCTTGAGCCCTGATGAACTACAATATTTTACCAAGACTGATGGCATAACAAACCACTCCTAAAACTTAGATTAAAACAAACTCACTTGTTTAGCTCCACTTCTGCATTTTGACAGTTTGGGTCGGGCTAAACTAGATGATTTTTTCCAACCTGGGATAGTGTTGATTGATCTTGGCTGCATTCACTCACAGGTCTTTAGTCAACTAGTAGGTCAGCTGGAGTTAGCAAGTTTTGATGGCCTCAGTTGGGATAGCTAGGACAATAGAAGCCTCTCTGCTTATGGTCTCTTTCCAGCAAGCAGCAGAGTCCCGAGAGAAGAGCTATGCAAAGCCTTTGAGGCTCACACTTGGGACTTGCTTATTGTCACTTCTGTCACAGACTATTGGTCACAAGGCCACTATGGAATTGTAGGGTGAAGAAATAGACCTCTGATATGGTTTGGCTGTGTCCCCACCCAAATTCTCATCTTGAATTGTAGCTCCCACAATTCCCACATGTTGTGGGAGGAAGCCAGTGGGAGATAATTGAATCATGGGGGCAGTTTCACCCATACTTTTCTCATGGTAGTGAATAAATCTCACCAGATCTGATGATTTTATAAGGGATTTCCCCTTTAACTTGACTCTCATTCTGTCTTTGCCTGCCACCATGTAAGACATAACATTCCTCCTCCTTCATCTTCTGCCATGACTGTGAGGCCTCCACAGCCATGTGGAACTGTGAGTCAATTAAACCTCTTTCCTTTATAAATTACACAGTCTTGGGTATGTCTTTATTAGCAGTGTGAGAATGGACTAATACAACCTCTCCTTTGATGGGGAATGTTGTAACAAGTTGTGACCAATTTTGCAACCCACCACACACACTAATCTTGAACTGACTAAAATCTATGCTTCTCACTACTTAGAAAATAAACCCCTTGTCTGGTTTATGATTTTCTTTGTACTTTATCAGCAGAATTAGCATAATTCCTACCTGATACAAACACTGTGAGAAGCAGTCAGACACTTACTGTTTTTTTAAAGACAGAATAGTAGCTCTCAACCCATGAAATTAGTCTGGTCTGGCTTGAAGAAATGTTTTATTCCAGGCTGAAAATAGATTTACATGCAGAAGTATACACAAAGGGAAGGCAAAACAAGAAATGCTAAGTTATCACTTGATGTGCTGCAATTCCAAGAAAGAAACAAATACTAATCTTTAAAGCACACTCCACCACCACTTACAAAACTACCACCACCACCACCACATGTGATATTTAGTAGGGAAAAAATAATTTCTTCTGTGGATTAGATTGATAGTCTTTGTGTTATATCCCTCAGAGTCCAGGCAAGGGAGTAATGGGACAATCACATAAGGGTAATTTGAAGAGAATTTAATAAAATAACTAATTTTAAAGGCCTGGGCAGCAGGGAGGGAAACAACAATGGTTCATGCTGTACTTTGGGCCCTGGGACTTGAAAGAAACCGCTTTCATGTATTAGTCCATTCTTACATTGCTATGAAGAAATACCCAAGACTGGGTAATTTATAAAGGAAAGAGGTTTAATTGACTCAGTTCTGCATGGCTGGGGAGGCCTCAGGAAACTTACAATCATGGCAGAAGGCACCTCTTCACAGGGCAGCAGGAGAGAGAATGAGAGCCGAATGAAGGGTAAAGCCCTTATAAAACCATCAGATCTCATGAGAACTAACTCACTATAATGAGGATAGCATGGGGGAAACCACCCCCATGATTCAATTATGTCCGCCTGGTCCTGCCCTTGACATGTGGGGATTATTACAATTCCAGGTGAGAGCTGGGTGGGGACACAGAGCCAAACCATATCACTTCTCTACCAGCTTTAGGTTTGAAGAGATGAAGGGAGCTGGCAGCTACCAGAACCCAAAGGCAGGTAGAAGTCTGGGCGGAGAGGACTTTCCTTTAGGAGATAAAACCAACCCATAGTGACCCTGCAGGCAAGTTTCTGGGCAAATCAGTGCCCTGATCACCCTCTTGTCTCTCTCCCATCACCTGCTGGTGCTCCCTGATAGCCAACGCAATAGAAGTCAGAGGGCAGACAAGCTGATTGGTGTGGTCTCTATAGGTCACTGTCTGAGGGCAAGAACGGGATGGAGACGCAGAGAGAGATTTTGGAAAAACAATCAAAAGACATCTAGGGGGTAAAAAAAGAGACATCACCTCTTAATGGAAGGAGCTGCAAAAAAAGTGTAGCCATTATTGCAAACAACCAGTGGGCCTCATATTGAAATAACTACTATTTCCTATGATTTTGTTAACGTTTTATTACTACTTATATTAGTTAGCTAGGGCTGCCACAACAAAATACCACAGACTGGATGACTCAAACAAAATGTACTGTTGCACAGTTCTGGAGGTGGAAAGTCCCCAGTCAAGGTGTCAGCAGAGTTTCTCTGAGGCCTCTCTCCCTGTCTTACAGATGACTGCCTTCTTGCTGTGCCCTCACACGGTCTTTCCTCTGTAGCCACATCCCTGGTGTTTCTTTCCCTTCTTATAAGGACACCACTGCTGTTGGATTAGGATATCACCCTAATGACCTCATTTAACTTCACCAGTTTAAAGGGCCTATCCCTAAATACAGTCACATTGCGGTGAGAGCTTCAACCTATAAATGCTGGAGGACACCATTCAGTCCGTAACATTACTCTATGTCCTCGATTTCTGGTTCAATCTGAGCAAAAGGGTTCCTCTCTGAAGCTTTTAAACTGTAAGCCTTCCCAAACTGCTGTGGCTGGTAAATGCAATTCTGAGAAGATAAGAAGAGGCTGTTTATGAAGGAGCAAGGGTGTGAAATTCCAAATAGTAAATTCATTTCAAACATCCTGTCAAAGTTGAAACCCAAAAATCTTTTAAGAATAAAATTCTACTTGGCATTTGGTACCAGGAAAATTTCCTCACTAGGATGTCTTGGAAGTTCCCTTAGAACTCTGTGGGCTTGAATGACTTAATGTTATCTCCTTTGGAATGGGACCACTACACACACACACACACACACACACACATGCATGCACACACACACATGCATGCACACATACACACACAGACACACACACACACACTCCACCTCAAAGCATTGCATGGTAATTAAATGCTGTTTTCAAACTAGCATCTGTAACTCTAAAAGTATAGAAAATCAGATTTTTTTGTTTAACACAAGAGCCTCAAATTCTCTGTCTTCTTCCTGTAGATAAAGGAAAATATGATAAATGGAAGACAATGTTAGATTACTTATCTTAAAATACTGAGTATAAAAGATTTTGTATCTTCCCTTGCAGATGTGTGACATGGACAAAAAGCTCCCCATGGTGGAAAGAGGAGTCAGAAAACACCTAGACAATGAGAGCAAGATAGGGGACCCAAAACGGTGCCCTGGCATAGGCAGGTGGTGAAACCAGCCATCTGGCCCTGTGCCCTGTCCTCAGAAGTGCCCCTGCCACCCCAGCAGGTACATTTGCAGGTGAATATTTTCTTTCATTTTAGTGTCCTGGAAACCAAGTATTTTCTGTTGGTGGTGTCTCTCTTGCACCAGGTGAATATTTGCCTGGCTTACCTGAGACTCAGACCATCCTAATTCCAACCTCCACTGACACAAACTAGGTTGGTTCACAACAGGCTGCCATAAAATTTCTCATTTTTTTCTGTGTTCGAAATGTGTAACTTTTGATTTACTTCCTAAGTAAGACTTCCTGAGTTGGGAGCTCTGAAAACTTCCATTAAAAAATAATGGATTTGTCAAACTTTTGAGCAAAGTATCAATGTCACTTCTAAATCTTTGAATTTAATTTCTTCTTTTAGGGGACTCTTGGAAAGGGAAAATATGATCTTATTACATTGACCATGCAAATTCTGAGGTTCATATTGAATCTAAAGTCATTAGAAAATGTAAATCTCAATAAAATCCCTAATACTAAATACTCATATATATGTATATATTGCCCATAGACATGTAGTTTGTATTCATGTGTCATATATGTATAGGTATATATATGTTCATATGTCATATATTAAAACATATATGAATTTATAAGACAAAGCTAGACATTATTGACACATGTTATAACTAAATAAAGAAACTCTCAGAATTTCTGGAAAAGTTAAATTTTCATTAACCCTGTCTCCTCTCATAGCCAAACTGTGGTGATCTTCATGGATCTTACAGATAAGGAATTTGTTCCAAAGAAGGTTGTTATTTAAACTTACAAATTGGCAGAAATATATTCATTACATTAGTAATCAAAGTACCCAATGCAAAAATGATTTTCTACTTGGAAACTGTGCCTTCCAAATGGAAAAATTAAAGAACTCAATTGAAGGATAAAATATTTATTTAAAAAGCAAATATTGCAAATGTATGAAGTTGCCAAATATACTAACCACAGTTTTGATGAGCTGGAAATCTTCAGCAAATAAAAGTTTGGGTTTCTCCCCACATAAAATATTAATGGCTAGATTGTTGAGACTTTTGTTATTACCTAGGGCCCTCCAGTGGCAGGACACTTGTGTGTTGCCTAATGTTGGTTTATGATTATTTTAAGCATTATTAAAGTATACCAAGGACCACGTTCACTCCTTCCATTAATTCATTCATTTAAAAGATATTTGTTGCACACCAACTACATAAACGTTCCTTGAGTTTCAGCACTGTAAAAAAAACAATGATCCTTGCCCTTTTGGATCTTATAATCAGGACACAATTTTAAAAACACAAAATATATAATCAAATGATATAGTGCATTAAATGATAATAAGAACTATGGAAAAGAGAAAAAGGAATACAGCATTGCAGGCCTCTGGAGTGTGAAGGGGGTGGAGATATGCTACAATTTTAGATAAAGAACCATTACAAGGTGATACTTAAGCAAAAACTTGAAGGAGTTAAGACAGTCATGTGGATGTCTGTGAGATAAGCATTTACGGAGTTTGTCAAAGAAAGATGTCACTTGAACCCCACAGCCAGAGACCTTATCTAAATCCACTGATCTATAGTACTAATGTCCTCAACTGTCAAGGCCGTCCATTCTGAGTCCAGGCTCCCTATTATGGAATGACATCATCCACAGCCATTTAACAACATCTTAGCTCTCAGATCCAAGAGATAATAATCCACTGTTGCGCCAGTTTTCAGAAACTCCTTATAGACCCCAAATTACACAAACTAGTTGAAATACCTTAAACTTCACCTAGAGTTTGTAGACAGTCAAATCTAAGCCCAAGTTCAAGAGTTATCCATCAACATCCTTGACTATTCTAAGGGGACTTTCGCCACTTAGGTGATACAGAAAATAATTTCCAAAGGATCGGTCCTCCACCTGGCTTATGTTAATGAGAAAACTTTATAACTTTGTTTTGTTTGCATCTAGGTTTGAATTTGTCTTAGGTTGATCATTGTTCTCTTAAAGTAATTTTCAGTTGGCCGGGCACGGTGGCTCACACCTGGAATCTCAGCACTTTGGGAGGCCAAGGCGGGTGGATCACATCATGTCAAAAGTTTGAGACCAGCCTGGCCAACATGATGAAACCTCGTCTCTACTAAAAATACAAAAATTAGCCAGGTGTGGTGGTGGGCGCCTGTAGTCCCAGCTACTCGAAAGGCTGAGGAAGGAGAATCTCTTGAACCCAGGAGGTGGAGGTTGCAGTGAGCCGAGATTGTGCCATTGCACTCCAGCCTGGGCAACAGAGCAAAAACTCGACTCAAAAAAAAAAGTGATTTTCAGTTGTAGCCATCTTTAAAGAAAATCAAGGAACAACAAATTTGGAAACAGAATGAATGTACCAATAATCCATTATCTAAAGGAGCTGATCTAATCACTTCTCTCAATGGATAATCCATCACTATTCCTGGCCTGCCACATCGCCCGTTGCCATCCTTTGTCACAGGGCCCTTGCTAGTTGTCTTTCATCCATTAAAGAAAGTTGATTGTTCGCAATGTGTGGAGCTGTGAGCAAATGCCCCAGCAGAAGAAGAACAATCCTCCATTCCTCCTCATCTCTCTGGAGTGGTCCGAAGTCTCAGTTGCAGGGTGAAGAAGATCCACTGTCATGGACTTATTAAAAATGATTCCTGCTGAAAATTAGGGGCCCATATTTTTTCTGCTACCACATTTTGTCCATTAGAGCTCAGGGACCTAAGAATGACATAGTCCTTCATTCCGCATCTCATGATACAGAGTGATACGTAGGTTTCTACATGCTAATCTTCTTTCATGGGCCAACCAATGCTGAAGGGACACTATTTCACCTGAACTGAAATGAATAAAAATTAAGCCCCAAGGGGTAAAAAACCTCCCTGGTAGTTCTTCAATATTGCAATAACCTTACCTGATGCACTATTATTTTCCCACACCACTGTGGGAAACACGTAGAGTTATCCATCCTTCAGTAAGCAACTCCCCAGATTGTTATGTTTTGGCAACAATGATACTGGTATCTTAGAAATTAATTGTGTCTTGGTTTGTACTTAGAAAGTAACGTTTGCAAGGTGTTTGGGGAAAAGAAAAATGTAACTGTACAAAAGAAGTTTTGATAGGTATGGTACCTGGTGTTAAACCAAGAGACATATGTTACTTAAGGTATTGAGCTAATACTGAGAATAAAAAACTTGTTGGATATAAGAGCAATGTTCATAAGTGATATTAAACTTATACCTATAAAAAATTGCAGATACCTCTCATAAGATGGTAAACAAAATGTATGAATGTGTATTTAGAGAAAAAGATGTAAAAATCATAAAGTGTATGCTTCAGAACCAACTTTGAAATAACATCATACCAAAAAGGGCATCAAAAGGTATAACTATATAAAAACATGAAATCTTCTTACTATTTTTTTAAAGACATTAATCCTAAATTATTTTAAGTGATAAGTTCCTTTAACCCTGTATTTCCAATTCCATTTTTAAGCAAATGAAATCTTATATATAGCCATGAATATCCAAGACTTCATAGTTAGCCATACTAGTATAGAGAATTCTAAAAATATGAGGTGAGGTGTTTAAACAGGTACAAGAAAGGGACAGAATTCCAAAGAGTAACAATATTAAGAAGAAATTTGTTAAGCTGAAGACTAGAAATATTTACTCAGAGTTTGACGACCAAGCAAGCATTCTTTTCAGGCGGTCTAAAAACTTTCCCTTAAATTCAGATGGATTTCAAAGGTTCATTGTTACTTCCCATGGAATATAAAAATATTACATGCTAATTGACTGTCGTTAGAATTGGTATCTGTGACTCCAAGAAGTTTTGATTGGCAGAAAAGCCCAGACACATTTCATCTCTTCTTTATGTGGCCAAAGGAAAAGTTAACAAATGAAAGACCCTTGAAGGTAATGTGTAGAGGATTTGTATCACCAATTCCAAACCAGAATCACTCTTCATGCAGTAACAAGGCTAGCTAATACTCCATATTTATGCCTCAGGTAAGGCAACAGCTAGACTTTTGTGGTCTTATCTTTAAAATGAACTTCATCACACTTCATATTCCTGAAGGCACAAAATGGGGTCAGGACTTCTGTATAGGATGCTATAAAGCTCCTGTATGCTAAAATGCTGTAAAGTTCCCGGACCTTTGATTCCACACTTTAAAAACTGCAAAATACTCCCACTGACCAGAAAAGTCAAAAAAAACTGCTGTGCCTGGAAAGCAATATTCCTGATTACCTGGCTGCCCACTGAAACACCCCTCAGCTGATTCGTTCTCTCATTACCTCCCAGTGTGAGACTCTAAACCAGTAGAAAGCTTCCTCATTGCAATGAAAGCGTACTCATTTTTTTATGATCTAAAAGGTGCGTCCTCTCTAGCTATCCTAATTCTACCCAGATATGATAATCAGAATAAGGATCCCAATTTCTGGAGCCTGTGACTATGTGACCAGACAGCAAAAGGGCCTTTTCAGATATGGTTATTAACTATCTTGAGATGGGGAGGTTATCCTGGATTAACTGGGTGGGCCCCATGTAATCACAATGATCCCTATTAGTGAAAGAAGGAAGCAGGAGAAGCAGTCAGAGAAGGACATTTACAGATGGAAGCAGAGGACAAAGCTATGTGATTGCTGACTTTGAGGTTAGGAAGATGAGCCAGGAATACTGCAGCCTCCAGAAGGAACCAGATCCTTCCCTAGAGCCTCAGGAGGAATGCAGCCCTGCTGACACCTTGATGTTAGCTGATTTTAGACTTCTGACTCCCAGAACTTTAAGAATAAATGTGTGTACTTGTGCCATGTTGATGTGCTGCACCCATCAACTCGTCAGCACCCATCAATTCATCATTTATAACAAACCTGCACGCTATGTACATGTACCCTAGAACTTAAAGTATAATAAAAAAAAAAAATACTAGGAAAAAAAAAGAATAAATGTGTGTTTTAAACCACTAAGTTCATGGTAATTTGTTACAGCAGCAATAGGAAACTGATAAACCAGCCTTCAAGGTTCAAGTCTCACTTCCTTGTAAGTTTGACCAAAGCACTCTAACTCACTCTGCTTTTTCTTAAAAATTACCTTGAATATCTATTTGAGTGTTACCATTACACCTCCAATGTAATACGTCTGGTAGCAGTAAAATTGCATTTTGTTATATAAGTGAGAAGCTTGTGCTGAAGATCCACATAATGCTGGGAATAGGCAAGCCATTAAAATGGATAAAAGCACTTACAGTTTGTAACATAAATAGGAAAAAAGACATGTCTGTCTCTTTTTACCCTGTTTAGGAATACTTGGCCTACTCTAAAGTCAAAATGATATTCTGCTATGTTTTCTTCTAGACAATTTTTGTTTTACTTTGTGATTAATTTTAATTAATTTTATATATTACACGAGGCAGGAATTGAAGCTTATTATTTTTCCTTACAGATATCCACTGCTCCAGAGCTTTTTGTTGAAAGGTTCCTTTTCTTTCTTTTTTTTTTGAGACGGAGTCTTGCTCTATCGCCCAGGCTGGAGTGCAGTGGCCGGATCTCAGCTCACTGCAAGCTCCGCCTCCCGGGTTTACGCCATTCTCCTGCCTCAGCCTCCCGAGTAGCTGGGACTACAGGCGCCGCCACCTCGCCTGGCTAGTTTTTGTATTTTTAGTAGAGACGGGGTTTCACCGTGTTAGCCAGGATGGTCTCGATCTCCTGACCTCGTGATCCACCCGTCTCGGCCTCCCAAAGTGCTGGGATTACAGGCTTGAGCCACCGCACCCGGCCAAAAGGTTCCTTTTCCACATTGAATTAATTTGGTGTCTTTATCAAAAAAGAAATTTATATATGGATCAATCTATTTCTGAAGTCTCTATTAATTAATCTACATGCCTATCTTTAGACCAAGATCACATGGTCTTGATTATTATATCCTCATAGTAAGTGTTAAATGAGGTAGGGTAAGTCCTCCAAATTTGTTCTTTGTTTTCATTCTTCCTGTTTTTTCGTGTGTATATGTGTTTCTAAATATACTTTAGAAACAGTTTCTTAAAAAAGACAAACACCCTGCTGGTATTTTTAATAGGATTACATTGCATCTATAGATCAATTCAGGATAATTATATTTTTATAATATTGTACATAATCATGTCTCTACAGTTTTTTTTTTCCCAACAGTATATTTAAAAATATTTGAAATAGGCCAGGCATAGTGGCTCATGCCTGTAATCCCAGCACTTTGGCAGGCCAAGGCAGATGGATTGCCCGAGCTCAGAAATTCAAGATCAGCCCGGGAAATATGGTAAAACCCCATTTCTACCAAAAAGATACAAAAAATTAGCTAGGTGTGGAGGCACGCAACTGTGGTCCCAGGTACTTGGGAGGCCGGATGGGAGGATCGCTTAAACCTGGGAGGCAGAGATTTCAGTGAGCTGAGATTCTATCACTGCGCTCCAACTTGGGTGACAGAGTGAAAAAATAAATAAATAAATCCATCTCAAAAAATAAAAAATAAAATAAAAAGTAAAAATAAAAATACTTAAAATTCACAGAAAAGTTGAAAGAATTCTTTTCAATCATTAATGTGTGCTGAGTTTTGTCATACTTTCATTGCACATATAAACATGGTTATGTTTTCCTTTCCTTTTATTATTAGTGTGGCAAATTCCATTGAATGATTTTTGACATGTTAAGTCAACCTTGCATTCCTGGGATAAACCCCACTTAGCCATGATGAATTATTCATTTATTTGTATTCTTGGATTTAATTTGTAAATTTTTGAGAATTGTTGAATCTAATTTCAAGAGAGATAATGGTCTATAAGTTCCTTTCCCTGTAATGCCCTTTTTAGGTTTTGGTATCAAGGATATATGTCCTGATGAAAGGAATTGAGGAGTGTTTTGTTTGAAGGAATTAATCTGTGAAGCCTATGGGCCAGGCCATTTTTTGAAAGATAATTTTTAACTAAAAATTCAAATTTATAAATAGACACAGGTATATAGATTTTTAATTTCTTCTTGTGCTTGTTGTGGAAATTTTTCCATCACATCTAAATTGTTGAATTTATTGGCACAAAATGATTCATGATACTCCTCTGTCATCTGTATTGCTTGCAGGATTGGTAGTGAAGTGTTATCTTTCATTCCTGATATTAGTAGTTTGTGTTTTTTCTCTCTTTGTGTTTTGTTTTACGTTGTTTTCCTTGCAGGGGAGAACAAATTTAGATAGGGTATTCTTACTTTTATTATTTTTATATCAAATTTATTGATTTATTCATGTTTTACTCTTTTATTTATCTCTACTCATATTTATTACTTCTTATTTTTGTAACTCTGTGTTTAATTTTTTATTTTTAATTTTTATTTCTTTTTTATGGTTTATTTTTATAGCCTCTTACTCTACATATTTATGGCCATAATTTTGCCTTTAAGTAGTGCTCTGGCTGCATCTTATAAATTTTGATATATTGTGTCTTCATATTATTTAATTCATACTTAATGAATGTTTATTTCATACTTAATGAATTATTTAATTCATACTTAAAGAATGGTTGCTTGTTTCCCAATATTTTGTTATCTTGTAGATTTATTTTATTATTAATTGCTAATTTAATTTTCTTATGTTCAGAATACTATATTGTGTATTTCAATTCTTACATACTTACCAAAACATGTTTTATGATCTGTCATGTATTCTCTCTTGATGAATGTTCCACATGTATTAGAAAAGAATGTGTACTCTATGTTATTGAGTACAATGTTCTAGATGGTTTTGTTGCTGGTCATTATAGTTGTTCATCAGTCTGAATGCTTTTATTTTCATGTATGTCTTCTAATTATTATTGACAGTGGAGTGCTAAAATCTCCAACTATTACTGTGAACTCTTCTGTTTCTCTTTAAGTTCTGCCTTTTTTTATATCATAGTGTCTCTGTTATAATATGTGTATACATTTCATGTTTTTATGTTCCTGATGAATTGATCCTTTTGTCACTCTGAAATGACCCTCATGACCTCTAGTAAAGCACATTTCCTTGAAGTCTAGTTTGTGCAGTAATGTGTGAATTTGCCTCGTGTATTGTATTTTATACTTCTCCATTGGCTTTGTTTTATATTTATTGGGACTCTCTCATAAACAACATATACTTATGTGTTGCTTTTCTTACCTAGTCTGACAACCTACCTTCTACATAAAGTTTTTAGTCTATTTAAATTGAACACAATTATTAATGGAATCTTGTTTAATTCTATCAGCTTGCTATGTTTTCTTGTTATTCCTTCTGGGTTTTTTTTTAAATTCTTTTAGTCCTCACCACTACTTTCTTTTGGATTAATCAAATACTTTTTTAGTATTCTATTCTATCTCCTCTATTGGTTTTTTATTGGCTATATATGTATTAAGGGATCACATTATACATCTTTAACTTATCATAGTAAGTCTTAAATTAACATTATATCACTTCACTATAACAGAGTCTTACAACTGTCTAGTTCCATGTGCAGCCTCTTCCATCTTTGGCTACTATTGTTGTTTTCTTTCTACATATATCACAAACCCTTCAGTACACTGTTAAGGTTTTTGCTATAAAAAGTCAATTCGCTTTCAAAGTTAATTGAGTACTTCAGAGTTCACTTTAATGAGTACTTAAGAGTTGTTTGGTATTTAAAGCATTGTAGTATATGTATTAGAATAAAACAAATAATCTTGTTAAGTTAGAATTTTAAGTCAAAATGTTTTCTCTTTTAGCAAGTACAGTCAGACTTGAGAATACTATAGAGGTAAGACAGGGAATTATACCAAAAATCACCTGGGTATAGATTCATATGTCTTATCTTTTCACCCATTGGTCTGTTGCAGCACAACTTGTTCCTGAGGATATCATTTTCACTGTGGAGTATAAAGTTCATACAAATTTTAGAGAGATGTTCTAAGTTCCTAAACATAATTTAATGTAGTTTATTATTTTTCCACAGAATGTTTATCAAATTATTTACTGAATGCCTTATAAAATTATTCTATGAGATACAGAAATTGTAAATGATTTTTCCAGGAGATTTTAATCAAATCCTTTAAGGAAAAACACTGGAGTTGCCTTGTCTTCTAGGAAGCTTATTGGCCCCATCTCAATGCATTCTGTGCGCACAAGGGGGCAGAGTTAAATTAGTGGTGAGAGCACAGATCTTGAGCTTTCCGGTTTGCGAATAATTCAGATTTCATATTTGATTTTCCAACAATCATTTTCTAGGTAGAGTGTTTTACCGTTCCATTGAAATGTATTTGCCTATCAGAGACAGTCTAGTTAACGAGATGAAAACTGTATGTCAGAAACAAATGGTCCATATTTACGTGGTCATTCTTCTTAAATGTTTCTTATTTAAATATTATATAACTCTAACTCACCATTCTTTGTCTCTGAGAAGAGTGACCATGTAAATAAAACTTAATGACATATTCAATAAAATAAGCAACTAAAGAGGATACAGATCGTGGTTCTCTTCCATTTCAGTACCTGGGTTACAAAATCATCTGTACAACAAACCCCCAAGACACAAGTTTACCTATATAACAAACCTGCACATGTACCCCTGAACTGAAAATAAAAGTGTAAAAAGTAATAAATAAAATAAAAAGCTTTGTTTATCATCTTTTAAAAAAAGATAAAATTCAAGAGAACAAGATCTGAAAGTAAGCTTGAGAGTTTCAATCAGAACTAAATATGCTGATTTCTCAAAAAAATCCCAAGGATTTCTCAAATATGCCTCTGTTTCTCAAAGGCAAAATTCTTCATGTATCTCCTCTCTTTATCCCACCAGCATTTTGAATAGGAGTGCTCACTATGATGCTGGTCATCATTACCCATTTTAAGCATTAAATGCATGATCATGGAGGCACTACGGGAGACTTGATTTTCTGCTTAAAAATATGCTTCCTTTACCTATTAAGGATGTAAACGTAGATTACAAAGAAGAAAGTATTTTCTTCAATAGTTGTTGCTAAGACTTCAAATGTAAGTAACCATGGGAAAAATAATTCACTGGCTTCAATTCACACAGAGTAAAATGGACTGAAATCAAAGCCCTTCTTTAGTCCATGTTTTGATAAAACTGAGAGGGAGGACAGGCTGAGAGGAAAGAAGTTCCTACCTGCCAAAGGAGAATTGAGGCAGAGACCAAGAAAATGGGAAACAAGCCCAGAAATAAAAACAAGCAGATGCCAAGACCTACTTATATCACAGTTTTGCCTTGGGAACAACCTACCAAGCAGCCTGCTTTATCCCTCATTCATTACAGGCCTCCTCTTAGGAGGAGATATTTCACTGGAAATCAGTATGGAAATCTGATATGCCTGATTTTTGACGATAGAAAGAACTAGTATTTACTCCTCTTAACTCAAACTTTTATGTGAAATTTTTCATTAGGCACCAGTAACCTGAGTGATAAAGTGTCTAATTTTTAAAACTGTGAAGAAAATTACACATAAAAATGTAATGAATATGTCACTAAAATGTAAGACTATAAATATATAAAAGTATGCCATACTCCACCACCCTGTGTTTTATAATTTTAATCATGTCTCCTTTGTTCAATTAAAATAGTATTTTCACAAGGGTAACTATCTCAAACAATAGTTAATATTCTGTTACTAACTCAGGGGAGCTTTTATAATGCAAGCCTCATAATTCAGTGTCATGAGCAGAAGAGCTAAAAATCAACAGTACCTTCAAAGACGAAATAAATGAAGCATAAATGAAGAAAGCGCCTACAGAAAATTCAAATGGAACTCATGAACAAGCATCACGGCTTCTGATTCTTAATTATCCACTGGTTAATAAAAATTATTTCCTGTCCCATTTTCATATTCCAAAATGTATTCATACGGAAAAGTTTCACAATTACCATACTCTTTCAGTAATTTTAACATTTTATAAATCCCACCCAACTGCTTTAAAAAGCAAGCTGATTAGACTTGTCACTTTGCCAGGAAAACTAGATTAATGAGTACTTTTCACTAATTGCTTTAGGAAGATCTCATTTGATATAAAATAATTTATTAGATTACATTCTTTAAACTTCTAATATTTGATCTTTAATAGCATCCTGTATCTTTTTCTTCAATATCGAAACAAGCTGCTCTCTTAATTCTTCCAACTAATATAGTAATAATCATGTCAACACTATGACAAAAAATGTATTCAGACAAGGTATTTACAAAGAGAATACCACACACAGGGCATGGAAATAAGAATTATTAAAATGATATTCTCCCTTTCAGGACCCTTGTTCTTACCGTTGTCATTTTCGTCCTTGTGCTTGACATCACCATAAAATCAGCAGGCAAACTACTATGATGCCATTGTACAGCACGAAACGGAAGCTCAGAAACATTCAGTTATGCATCTAAAATTACAGAGCTAGTGGAAGAGCTAGGGCATCAGCCTAGGTTCTCTGTTATTTGAAAATACTACTAATAATAACTAGCATTAACTAAGCTCTTACTATGTGTCAAGCATTATTTAAATGTTTTGTGGATCTCACTACATTCAATCCTCAAAACAGCCCAATTATCTTTATCTCCATCTTACAGAAGAGGAAATGGAGGCATAAGGAATGGAGATGTCCTAGCAAGTGAATGATGAAGATAGGGTTTGCTTCCTATGCTTTGGCTATGGTGCTCCTTAAAACACTTTTTAGTCCCAAATACTACAGAAAATTTGCCTTTTTCATTTCTTTCCTGATTTTCTGTTCTCCTCTAAATCTATACTATAATGAAATGTTTGAGGCTGCCAGTCAAATGCATTAATTTACCTTCTTCTTTTCTTTGTTCTCTCATATGGGGATGGAGCCCCAGCACTTGACATCAGAAGGCTGGAATTCCAGTCCCAGCTGGCCCGTACCCAGACTCCTCTAGGCCTCAGTTTCCTCCAGTGTAAAGCTCTACTTAGCTCTAAACTGAAGCAGTTAAAATCAGTGATTTATAAAGTCTCTTTCCATTCTAATGTTCTAAGAGTTATGCTTCTAGAATTTGTTCCTTTTTGGAAGACAGGTGTTTTTGTTGTCGCTGTTAGGTTAATCATGCTGTGCTGGTATGCAACTTTTAAATTACACAATTACTGTACTAAGCAGGAATGTGAAATGTATTTGATTCAACAAAACTTCATAGAGAACATAGCATCTGAAATTACAGGGCTAGTGGGAGAGCTAGGGCATCAGCCTAGGTTCTCTGTTATTTGAAAATACTACTAATAATAACTAGCATTGACTAAGTTCTTACTGTGTGCCAAAACTGTATTAGAATCACAGCTGCATAAGACAATATACAATAAACCAACCATAAACTATCCATTCCCAAAATGGGAATGAGAAGAACGTCAATAAGACACCATCAGATAAGATGTTCAGAGCATAACTTCATTTTGATGAAATCCAGAATTAGGTTTGGAACTGATGACGTTTACTTAGATTGTCTCAAATGCAAACTCATTTCTGATGTAAATGTATGGATAAATGTGACAATTTAGGCTATTATACTAGGTCAGAGAAAAAAATCATGTGTCCATAAAATAACTAAAATTTCAATTTATTTTTAGTTATTACATCTTTTAATCAGGAACAGTAAGAAAGAGAACAGGTTAGAATCCATTTGTACTGATCAAACTTTTCCTATTACAAAAAGGTTTATAAAAAAGACACTGCATTATTAAAAACAAGAAAGAAATTGGAAGTCAAAGAACTAATTTGAAATCCTGGCGTCTTCCTAATTGCTCTCCTTTAAGCAAATTCTTTAATTTTCTAAATTTGTTTTCTTGTTTGTAATATGCAATAACTGTACTGTCTACCTTACAGAGTTCAATTCTGGCTCACTTTTATTTTCTTTATATATTTGGCACCTGAGAGATCTTTCTGAGTATCATGCTTTTAAATGCCATCTATACACTAACTTGAAGCTTTATTTCCCAGCTGTACTTCTCGCTGTCTTCCAAATATTTATAGCTGATTCTATGGCCGACATCTCCATTTTGATATCTACTGGACATCTCAGACTTAACGAATTTCCAAATCAAACCCTTTGCCTTTCCTGGAATATTCCTTATTTTTAGTAAATATTAACTCCAGTTGCTCAGACCAAAAGCCTTTGAATCATCCTTGACTCTTGTCTTCTCACACCTCAAATCCATTGGCAAATCTTTTTGTTTCTACCTTCAAAACATATATGAAATCTGACAACTTCTCACTAACTTCGTTTCTAAAGTTGGTTTTGTTACTAAGAAAAAAAGAAGTCTCAATCTAGGCCTCAAGAGAGGTTTCCTGGATCTCAGGCAGGAAGGAATTTAAGGCAAGTTACAAAGTGCCGTGAGAAGAGATAGTTTACTGAAAGCTACTCCATTACAGAGTAGGGTGTCCTCAGAAAGCAAAAGGAGGAGTGCACCGTTTTAAGTTTTTCTTATAAAGACAAAACTAAGCTGTCCCTATGTGCACATGGGCTGATAGCATGTCAAAATTTATTATTCTATTGATTTAAAGAAAATGATTCTTGGCATTCTACTGTTTGAATACATCAAAGCATAACTACAATTATCTTGAAAACATATATTGTTACGGCTATTGGGACATCTGGACTTTTTGCTTTTGTAGGGGTGTGTTTTTGTAGGTATCTTAGGCTGTTTCCTCAGCTATAAACATCTTATGACCATGGGTCATGATTGGCAAGGAATGTGCCTTGTTAGTCTTTTTTTCTTTTTTTTGAGATGGAGGTTTGCTCTTGTTGCCCAGGCTGGAATGCAATGGTGCAATCTCAGCTCACTGCAACCTGTTCCTCCCAGGTTCAAGTTATTCTCCTGCTTCAGCCTCCCCAATAGCTGGGATTACAGGTACACACCACCACGCCTGGCTAATTTTTTATGTTTTGAGTAGAGACAGGGTTTTCTTCACCATATTGGCCAGACTGATCTTGAACTCCTGACCTGAGATGATCCACCTGCCTCGGCCTCCCATTGGTATTTTGATAGGGATTGCATTGAATCTGTAGATTGCTTTGGGTAGTATGGACATTTTAACAATATTGATTCTTCCAATTCAAGAACATGGAATATCTTTCCATGCTTTTGTGTTTTCTTTGATTTCCTGCCTCAATGTTTTCTAGTTTCCATTATAAAGATCTTTCACTTCTTTGGTCAAGTGAATTTCTAAGTATTTTATTTTGTTTTCAGCTATTGTAAATGTGATTACTATCTTGATTTCTTTTTCAGATTGTTTACTGTTATCATATAGGAATGCTAATGATATTTGTATGTTGATTTTGTATACTGAAACTTTACTAAATTTATCAGTTCTAATAGTTTTTGGTGGAATCTTAAGGTTTTTGCAAATATAAGATTATATCATTGCAAACAAGGATAATTTGACTACTCCTTCTCCAATTTGGATGCATTTTATTTATTTCTCTTATCTGATTTCTCTAACTAGGACTCCCAGTACTATGTTGAATAACAGTGGTGAAAGCAGGCGTCTTTGCATGTTCCAGATATTAGAGAAAGGACCTTCAGTATTTTCCAATTTAGAATGATACTAGCTATGGGTCTGCCATATATAGTTTTGATTATGTTGAGGTATGTTCCTTTTCTATTCAGTTTTTTTAGGGTTTTTATCATGAAGGGAGGTTAAATTTTATCATTCTTTTTCAGCATTAATTGAAATGTGCATAAGTAAGTCTCATTCTCCCCAAATCCACTAGCTCTGAACCCAGCTCAGCACTAGGACTGGTAGCCCTTGTGGCCTAGAGTGCCTTTCAAGTTTATTTAGAGCCCCAGAGCACTTTATCCTGCAGTGGTGAGACTTGCCAGAACTCACATTCTGACCACTGGGATGCGTGATTCCCCTCTGGCTAGGGTTGGTCAGAATGCTCCTTCCATGAGTGGGCATCTGCTGAGTTCAGCCCAGTTTTGCTTTCTGCTGTAACAGGGCAGCACTGAGTTCAATGCAAAGCCTCACAATCACTGTTCTCTCCCTCTCTCAAAAGCACAGATTATCTTTCTCCTGCTGTATGGGAATGAGAAAGAGTGGCATCAGTGATTCAAGACTATCTTTCCTACTCCCTTCAGTGCTTATTTCAGTGATATGAAGTGAAACCAGCTACTGTGAGTGCTCACTCGCCTGATTTTTGGCTCTTATGAAGATACATTTTTTGTGTAGAGAGTTGTTGAATTTGGTGTTCCCATAGAGTGGATGATTGGTAGGGCCTTCTAGCCCACCATTTTTTCCACTTCTCTCCTCTAAGGGTATCTCCTTTAATTACTTTTCATCAGTAATGGAGATGGGACCTCTTTTAATGATCAACCACTTACTCTCTCTCTCTCTCTCTCTCTCTCTCGCCTGTGCTCTATCTCTTTTCCTGCCTCCTTTCTCCCTTCCTCCCTCCTTCTCTTCCTTCTTCTCTCTTTTTCTATTTCCCTTTCTTACTCTTTCCTTCCTTCTACTTCTTGCCTGCTAGAGGAATCCAAGTCCCATGACACTTTGTCCAGTTGAAATATTCAGAGCTCCAGTTTGAAACAGCTGAGTCCTCTAAAGTTTTGAGATTGAGTGTCATAGAGATTTCTTGGAAAGGATGCCACAGCCATTATTTTCCATTTTAGCTTTGGAAGTTTTGGCTGCACAATGTCACTGAACACCAAGTTTAACCTTTCAGTGATATTTGATATCAGGATAAATGAAATTGTCTATACAGCTTAGGCTTCCCTAAAATAGACATGTTAAATAAATCTACCTAATATGTTAGATCTATTCAAGAAGTTTCATGGCTAACATAATGGGTTGGAAGCAAAGTGTCCAATGTTCTAACCACACAATTTACTGTTATGATACAGTTGTTAAATAGGAGGATAGAATAAATCTGGCTAAATTGTGATCAGAACAAGCTTTAAGTGGCTTTAAATTGACCTGTGACCTAAAGTGAACCAGCATAACTTAGCCTGTGAACTCTTACACTGCATCAACTCAAGTGTGACTCCTCTTCTGGGAGCCTTATTGACCTCAGCTCATTCCCTCCTAGGCATGAGTTTGGGTCTCCTGTAAGAGTTACCTGCCTCCAGGCTCATCGCATTGTGTATTGAAATGTTCTGTTCTTTGGTCTGTCTTCCCTAAAGCTCTTCAACTTACAAGGAACGGATGTGTCCACATGTTTACATCCCTCATGCCTAACCCAGTATCACTGTGTGTCTTTTTTACAGGTGTGTTTTTTATGCACCTCCTAAACTTATGTACCTCCTAAACTCCATTGACTGGACCTGACATCCAGGTAACCATAGTAGAGCACTCTTTGAAATGCATAAAAAGGCCCAATGGTGTGCACCAAATGCTTTCACAATCCTTCTCCACTTGGAGAGGATGAAATGGAAAAAGTGAAGATTGGAGAAAAAGAAAAATGAAAACAAAGGTCAGAGTAAACAACCTGAAGAGCACAGACTTTTAAGACCTCCCAAACTTGCATTTAATGCTGACTCCGACCAATGATCCTTTTGGCTTTGAAAATGCCACAGGGTCTTTTCTTCCCAAGACCAGAGTGTTCTGAAATATTCTGCTGCTCACCACAGACAGGAGCACTAGAGTTGCTGCTTTAAACCCAAACTGAAATCTAAGTTAGAGAAGCCCCAGTAAGTGAGCTGACCCTGAGAATGCCTTTCCATAGGAAGTCTGATTTTTCAGAAAAGAAAGTACTAAATATACCAAGTTACTAGAGTTCTCTGCCATCATAACAAACCAAAGGTTTCTTCTCTCTCCTTTTTCCTGTCTCTCTCTTGTTCGTGTGTGTGTGTGTGTGTGTGTGTGTGTGTGTGTTGAAACTCCAATTGGACACTCAATAGTTGTTGTATTAATCAGGGTTCTCTAGAGAAACAAAAGCAATAGTATATGGGCAGGGGGACCACATATTGGCATATTTTAGAAGACTGGCTCACAGGATTATGGAGCTAGCAAGTCTGGCCAGGAGTCTGGAGGCTCAGGTAAGAGTTGATGTTGCAGCCTTGATTCTAAATTGCCATCTTCTGTTCAGTTTGAGTAGGCGCTTGTTTGCTCTTTTGTCTTTTTTTCTCTCTGGCTCTGAGCTCACCCTTCTCTATCCAACAGTTTTCCATTTGCCTCCATCCAGTTACCCAAGGCTCTGTCCCATTAGGCCATTATTGCTCCTGACCCTGAGCCAGTGAAAGTTGGCCACATCCTGCAGATGAGACAGAGTCTGCCTCTTCCTCATTCCCTAAGATGTGGGCCTGGGGCAGAAAATGGGCACAGCTTTCACCTCCCTTTCATATGCTGTAAAGCAGCAAGGCCGGTCATAGCCACCCAGCTCACACAGAGCACTTTTATTTTCTTTGAACAAACAGGAATGGAACACACAGTCTTCTTGCCCATTTCTTCATCTGGTCCTCTGCCTTGTTGGTTCTATGCTCCTGTGTCAGTTATATTTAGCTCAGCTTCAGTTCAAGACATCTCCAACTTGATTTTCTTTTTTTTTCTTTCTTTCTTTTTTCTTTTTGAGACAGGGTCTCACTCTGTCACCCAGGCTGCAGTACAGTGGCATGATCTCAGCTCATTGAACCTTCTGCCTCCAAAGTTCAAGTGATTCTCATGCCTTAGTCTCCTGAGTAGCTGGGACCACAGGTGTGTGCCACCACTCCTGGCTAATTTTTGTATTTGTAATAGAGAAGGGCTTTTTCCATGTTGGCCAAGCTAGTCTCGAACTCCTGACCTCATGTGATCTGCCCCTTCAGCCTCCCAAATACAACTTTATTTTCATTATGGCCATGACTTTAAATTTTTTCTCTTTGTGTATTTTATATATATAGATAGATATATAATACCTATATATTATATATTATATATAATATATTTTATATAGATATATAATATCTATATTATATGTAATATATATTATATAGATATATAATATCTATATTATATATAGTTCTTTATATATATAGTTCTATAATATCTATATATAATTTTTTTTAATTTATTATTTTAAATTTATTATTGCTTTGGTTTGAAGAAGAGGAAGGGGTCTCAAAATATATACCTACTGTACCACCTTGACTAATCAGCTCATGAAAAATTGATTAAAATGCCCATTTGGTCATTGTTTATTTTCCATCAGAGTTGGTTTGATTAATATCTTCCACTTATTAAGAAACAGAAGCCAGGTGCAGTGGCACATGCCTATAGCCCTAGATACTTGGGAGTCTTAGGTGGGAGGACCACTTAAGCCCAGGAGTTAGAGACCAGCCTAGGCAATATAGCCAGACCATGTCAAAAGGAAAGAGAGAGAGGGAGAAAGAGAGAGAGAGAGAGAGA
>NW_012116566.1:24107-96243 GCF_000951035.1 Colobus angolensis palliatus
GGAGGGAGGGAAACACATTTCTTGAAGTACTGAGAGTTTATTGGAATGATACATGAGTAATTTAAGATTAAAAAAAACAGATGTAGTAATCAAATAGTCTTTCTGGAGAGCTGGATGCTGTTCCTGAAACTAAGCAAGATGAGCATCCCAATGATAGCACTGTCATCCAACAGCTTTCTTCTCAGCTTCCTCCTTCCCATTTTCTCTGGCCACTCAGAATTGCCTCTCTCTGCTTGCTGCCCTACCTCATGGGTTCTGCCAATCCATAGCTTCTACTGCATCATTGCTTTCTGCTGATAGCCTCTTCTCCCTGTTTTATTCTACTACCTATTTTGATCTTTCTTATCTTACATTTAAACTTCCCAAAAAATAAGATCTAATTGGTTTGTTAAAGTTAGCACCAAGAAGAACAGACTGCCCCTATTATACAGAGCTCCTTATGCAGGATAACATCCTAAGTCACTCAGCTTCCTTAAGTCCAGACATCATCCCCAAACCCATCAGTAGTAGCTAAATCTATAGGGTTTTATGACCCATCTCTTAGAAATCTAGACGCAAAAAACTTTTAAAAAAATTTTTTTTTCTAAGAAGTGGAGAATGGATGTGGCAGGCACTTGGAAAAGAATAAGCTATGCAGTGCAGAGCTGGTGTTAGTTCTTTCTGTCCCTAGCCCCAAGCACCTACAATTATGTTCATGGTAATTGATAGTTCTTCTCAAATGTCATTATAGGATTCCTTTTATCTATTAGTAAATCCTAATTTTGTGGGTAGTATTTTTTCTTGTGAAATTATACCCTTGGGAACTGCTGTGTATTTCTTAAGACTGTACCACATACATAAGCGTTTCTCAAAATCATGAATACTTACTCCAGAGTGAGATGTAAGATTTGGAGAAAAATTGAGACGGAAATTAAGGTAAAATTGTGCCTGGATATTTCTTCAAATACTCTGAACACTGGTATTTTAAAGCAAATCTCATTTTCTTTATGCTATTTTACATTATCATCTCATTTTCTTATCTACTGAAAACTGCTTCTAGTCTTAAACTTAATAAATCCCATCTAACAGCCATCTGTAGTTTTAATGGACGTTCCCACCACAAGTGAACAGTTGCCCTAAATGTCATTTAGAAACTCTATGCTAGCAAATAAACAAATAGCCACAGCTGGGGGACTGTTTTCAATCCCTAATCAAAAGCCAAAGACGATTGAAGGCCATGCATGTGGCATTTAAATTCTGTTTTCTGATTAAATATGCCATGTGTGTAAAAGAAGGCAACATAATGTTGGTTACTCTGCTAGGAACTCCCTCTGTTTCCAAAATTATTTCTTTCCATTGTGGGGTAGTGATGGAAGCAAGTCCCATCTGTTCTCTCTAATGGGCTTCAGGAATCTTTAGTCTATATTCCATATCTGGCCATTGGCTTAAATTCATGTTTGTAAAATCCACATGGAACAAGGCCCAAAGGACCTGGGAAGCACTTAGAAGGCCTGACTATGCCACACAGAGAGAGAAGCATTTCTAGTAATATAGTGGGGAGGTATTAGGCTTGATTTTCCCATGAAAAATGACTAAAAGTTCCAGTGAAAACAAACAAAAAAACACATCATCTTAAAAGCATTGATGAGCTGCAAGATAATAAGACTGTCTGTGTCCAACGGCCAAAATCTAAGCAAAGTTGAAAGCTATAATAGGAAGCCATGTGGTTTAGTCCTTTTGGCCTGAGGGCATTTGCCAAAGTGGGAACTGGAGTGGTGATTTTCATGTTCCAATTAGGACATGCAGAACACAGACAATGTGGGTGGTCTAATAATAGGCCTTCCCCTCATAAAGCGGGGACCCCAAGAGGTTCTACTTTCAGCTTAAGGATTAACTGGAAGAAAAAGTAACACCACCCCATTACTAAAGACAGCAAGAAAATTGCTTAGTTCCTTTGGCAATAAGTGAAGCAGAAGAAAAGAAAAATAAATAAGAAAGATAAATGGTAATGACAAGCTAATTTTTGTACTGAGTTTTGCCCAAATTCAGATCAGCAAATTCATGCAGTGCATTCAGTATAAAGAGTGTCCAGACTAGGATGACTCCCAAGAACCTGGCAACAGCAAACTCAAATCTTACCTGGAGGAATTTGCCTACATTCTAGACCTCAAAATCTTCCTACAATTAACTCCTGAAGGAATAAGGAACCAACATTATTAACAATAACCAACATTTCAGAGTAAAAATTAAAAGCCAGGCTCGCAAATATCTACAAAACAAAAGAAATTAATGATCTTGTATTCTTATGCAGAAAGCAAATAAACTTTTAAAAATGAAAAATGTAATTACAAATGGAAATTTGGTAGATAGGTTTAATAGTGTATTAGACACAGAAGAGGGCACATGGAGATTAGAGTGAGTATATCTGGAAAATTTCAGCCATTATCACTTCAGATATTGCCTGCTCCATTCTCTCTCCTTTCCTGGCACTCTAAATATTTCATTGTTAAAACTAACAAATATTCACTAACATCCAAATATTTTGAGTTCCAGATGGAGTGGAGAAAGGAGGGAACACAGGCAACACTTTAAGTTTTCCAGATATGGTGAAAGATCAAAGCATAGTTTCAAGAAGTCAAATGAATCCAAGTAAGATAAATTAAAATAAATTGACACCTATATACAACAGAACGAAACTGAAAAACAAGAAAGACAAAGTATAGCCTTAAGAGAAGCACAAAGATAAAGAGTAGAGGGACATGATTTAGACTGACAGATGACTTCTGAGTAGCAACAGTGGAAGCTAAAAAAGAGTGGTGTGGTATCTTGATATAATTGAGTTTCCATTATTTAATTGCTTAATAAAAAGCCACCTCAAAATTTACTAGCTTAAAACAAAAATGATCATTCATTTTACTCAAGAATCTATGATTTGGGCAGGATGTGACAAGGATATTTCATCTCTGTCTCGTGAAGTATCAGGTAAGGAGTCTCTACTGGGGATTGAAAGATCTACCTGCCACATGGCAAAGCAAATGCTTCTACTATGGGCCTCTTCACAGGATGCTTGGGCTTCCTTACAGTATGGTGGTTGGGTTTTAAGAGCTGGCACCACAAAAGAACAAACCAGAAGCATATGGCATTTTTATGACCTATCTCAGAAGAAGTTATTTAGTAACACTTTCACCATACTTTATTGGTCTAGCAAATTACAAACAGTGCTCAGATTCAAGGCAAGGAGACATGGCAAGTCTCCTTAAGAGTATGTAGGATGAGATATAATTTTTCAGACACCTTTGAACATGCAATCTGTCATAGTCCTCCATTCAATCACAAAATACACATCCCTCCCACATCAAAAATACACTTTCTTCCTCCCCCTGATGCAGGACAGGCAAGCCCCCAAATTGGGGCTTAACCTTGGAGGGTTCTTGGCTTCATCCAGGAAGGAATTGAATTCAAGGGTGAGCCACTGGTGTTATACAGCAACTTTGATTAGAGCAGCAGTGTTACAGCAGCAGCAAAGGTACTGATCCTTGCAGAGCAGGACTACCCCATAGGGAGTGTGTTCAGAGTAGCAGCTCAGTGGCAGTTCTGCAGTCATATTTATACCCACTTTTAATTATATACAAACTAAAGTGTAGTTTATGCAGAAATTTCTAGGAAAAAGATAATAACTTCCAGGTCACCAGGTCATTGCCATGGAAAGGGGCAGTAACTTCTGGGTGTTGCCATGGCAATGATAAACTGACATGGCACATTAGTGGGTATGTCTTATGGAAAGCTGCTTCAACCCTGGCCCTGTTTTAGCCAGTCCTCAATCTGGGCTAGTGTGTGAGTCCCCACCTCCAATGTTCAGTCTCACCTCCTACCTCACCCCAAGACCTCAAATCTCACTGCATAGCATAAGGCTTAGGCTTAAGATTCAGAGTATTATCTCCCAAATCAGATCCAGGTATGAATGAGTTCTGCAAGTGTAGCTTCTCAGGTACAGCTCTTTAATCATTGTTCTTCTCATTCTGAAAATGTATGAACTAAAAAGAAAAGTTATCTCATAACACATACCCCCAACATACAATGGCGGGACAAACATAGGAAGACTACTTTAGACATTCCTGTTCAAAAATGGTAAAATCAGGTGGTACATAGCAGTCATTGATCACAGAGATTCTGAAATCCAGCTAGGTAGCAGATGCCAGTTGCTTATGAGTTATAAATCCTGTTCCTTGAGGTTCTCCCCCAAAAGTTCTTGAGTCCTTCTGACTTCCTATTAAAAGTAGCCCGTGTTTGCAGCTATGTGGTTTTATCAGCCTGATTAATACAATCTTCATGGTTGGTTTGTTTGTTTGTTTTAAAGCCTCTTCTTATTTTGTGCTAAGTCTGTCTTTTTTTAGCTCACTTTGGAAGTATTTATTTTAGAAAAGTCTTTTTAAAATGTTGTGACTTTTCTCTTCTACACAAAAGCCAAAAACACAACATGCTTCAAGATAAGCCTTCTTTACCTCCCTTTGAGGCTACTGCTGGACAATGCCCTTAAGATTCTTATAAGCCAGAGTGTTTAAAGGAGAGAATCTGTGAGAGGTGATGCCTTAAGATCCTTAGACCCTTAGAATCTTTCTCTGGCCCTCTGGCCTTGAGAGCCAGAGAAAGGTTCTAAAGGGTAGTCCCTGAGATGTTTATGAGGTGCAAAAAAAAAAAAAAAAAAACCACAAAACCTTACAATTCCACTCTGAATCTTATCTTTAACCTACTTTGGAAACTGAGGTCCAGAAAAGCTGGGAAAGTCCTGGCTTCTTTATTTTTAACAGCTCATTCTTTAGCCCATCTCTCTCCTCTTTTATTTTATTACACACAAGGGAGAAAAGTTTTGATAAACTTTCTGGAAATTCATCTAAATCTTCAAGATGTCTTTCATTAGGTGTATTCCCTATTTTCAAGGCTACCACAGATGACAGTGTTGCAAAACGTTCACAACTTCCTATCAGGGATTTTCTCTTCTCCAACTTCCAATAACATTTTTCTCACATTTCTCTGAGCCATCACTGACAGCTTCCCTTTACATTCCCATTAACATTATTCTTGAGGTCCTTTAGGTTCTCATTAACATTCTTTTTAAAGTTCTTCCAGTAGAGACGGGGTTTCACCGTGTTAGCCAGGATGGTCTCGATCTCCTGACCTCGTGATCCGCCCAAAAAAACTAGCCAGGCGAGGTGGCGGGCGCCTGTAGTCCCAGCTACTCGGGAGGCTGAGGCAGGAGAATGGCGTAAACCCAGGAGGCGGAGCTTGCAGTGAGCTGAGATCTGGCCACTGCACTCCAGTCCGGGCGACAGAGCGAGACTCCGCCTCAAAAAATAAATTAATTAATTAATTAAAAAATAAAAAATAAAGTTCTTCCAGCTTTTGCCTATTACTCGTCCCAAAGTCTATGTCAAATGTCTTTAGTTTTTTGTTTTGGTTTTTATTGTATGGAAGTGCTTCATTCTTAGGTACAAAATCTGTTATAGTTGTCTGTTGTTGCATAATCACTCCAAAACTTAGTGACTTAAAACAACTACCATTATTAATTGTACTCATGAATTTGCTATTTGGTTATGGCTTGATAGGAATGGCTTGTCACTGTTCCAAACAGAACCAACTAGACAGGCTCAGCTGGGGAATATAGAATGAAGCCAGCTTACTCTAATGACTGGCAAGTTGACAGTGGCTGTTAATTGGCAGCTCAGTCAGGAGTGTGTGCCAGAGTTTTTAAGTCTTGTCCATTGAGCTTCTTTACAACATGGTCGTTGGATTCCACAGGCTACTATACCAAGAAAATAAGGTAGCAGTGTATGACATTTTGTAATACATGGTGTCATTTCTACCATATACTATGGAAATAGGTAGTCATAAAGTTCCACCAATACTTAAGAGAAAGGAGACATAGACTCTACCTCTTGATTTGGGCTACTTTGAAAAATAAAATCTGCCACAGTCCTCAAATGCTATATTATATTCTTTAAGACATATATATATACACACACATACATATATATGATCTATATACTTATATTTTTAAAGATAGCTGTATTTATATATTTAAATAGATACATAGTTTAAATGTAATATATATTCTCTTATATATTTAAGATGTATATAAATATATATAAAAGATATTTTGGGGGACTGGCTGCTTTTAAGATATATATATATATCTTATATACCTTATTTAATAAGCTATAGGAGGAAAGAACTAGGAGGAGTTCATATCCAAAGTGATATGGCCCACATGTGGTTGGGGTATACATCTCTTTTCATAGTTTATTTTTAAAAAATGAGTAAAATGGCCACATGAAGCTACAGAGGAAGCCATGACAGTAAAACTGGCTGGGTAACCAAGTGCCCAGTTAAAACTCTATGACCCTGGAAGAAAGTGATAAAGGGTTTTGATTGACAATTAACAGTCATTGCTACAGTCATTAACCTCAAGTGGGTCCTTAACGCCACCTGGCAATCCTGCTATGCATCCTCAGTTCATTCTCTCTCCCACTCTTTTGAACCATTATATTGTGCCTTCTTCCTCTCCTGTCAAATTGACAGCTTCTCTCCCATCCTTTTTCTTAGTTCATGGGCTTGTCTGACTTTACAGAGAAATTTGAAGCAATCAGAAGGAAATTTCCTCAAGCTGCTACCAGTACATCTACACATGCATCTGCACATGTATCTATCCTCAGTCATGAGCTTTTCTTCTGCAAAAATAGTCTATATTCCCAGCTAATCCACCAGATCCACTGATCCACCAGATACTATGCCCTGTCAGCTACTCAAGGACATCCATCAGCAGTGGTTCTTCTCTCTCCCCACATCATCAACTTTCTCCTCTACTAGATCATTACCAAGCATGCTGCTATTTCTCCCGCCACATTAATTCTCTCTTGACCCCCCACTTTCCTAGTCTAACTACCATCTAATCTGTCCTTCATTTTATAACAACAGAAAGGTTAACTATACTTATTACCACCAGTTTATCTCTTCTCAATCTTATTTGAATAAAATCCAGTCTAGCTTTCTTACCTATATGTTACAAAAACTTCTTATCTCAGGATCACTGAGCAACGCCATGCTACTAAATTCTATAGTGGTTCTCAGTCCTTATCTTAATTGGGAACTGATACGGTTTGACTCTGTGTCCCCACCCAAATCTCATGTCAAATTGTAATCCCTTCATGTTGAAGGAGGGACCGGGTGGAAGGTAGTTGGATCATGGCGGTGGTTTCTAGTTGTTTAGCACCATCTCCCTACTGCTGTCTCGTGAGTGAGTGCTCATGAGATCTGGTTGTTTAAAAGTGTGTAGTACTTGCCACTTCATTCTCTCTGTCTCCTGCCACCATGTGGAGAAGGCACCCGCTCCCCTTCACGTTCTGCCATGATTGTAAGTTTCCTAAGGCCTCCCAGTCATGCTTCCTGTTAAGCCTGTGGGACTGTGAGTCAATTAAACCTCTTTTCTTCATGAATTACACAGTCTCAGGTCGTTCTTTATAGCAATGTGAAAGTAAACTAATACAAGAACCAACATTCTTTGACCTACCTGATAACTCTTTACTCCCTCAAACACCATCTCCTCTAGATTTCCAGGACTCTACACTCATTTGATTTTCCTGTTCTCTTTCAGGCTACTCCTCAATCTCCTTCTCTGGCTCCTCTCCTTCCATCTAAAATACCAATATTTGGTGTTGAGAAATTGAGTAGTTTATTTCCTCATTTCTGTCTCCTCTCAGCTTCTTGTGATCTTTTCCAGTCTTAAGGAATTAAGTATCAACTATATGCAAAATCTTTCAAGTTTATATAAACCTCCCTTTGAAACTCAGATTCATAAATCTACCTGCTTACCTCAACTCTACTTGCATAGCCATAAGCATCTTAGTCTTTATCTGTTCAAACCAAGCTTCTAATATTTCCCCTACATCTGCATGTACCCTACTGTCTACTACCTCAGAAAAATGACAAAAATTTCCATTTGTTCAGGCCAAAAAATCTTGAGTTATCATTGATTATTTTAAAGAATCCTGCTGAATATTTCTTCAAAATAAACCAAGAGTCTAACTTTTCATCACC
The DNA here is from genome assembly GCF_000951035.1 of Colobus angolensis palliatus. Classification (NCBI taxonomy): domain Eukaryota; kingdom Metazoa; phylum Chordata; class Mammalia; order Primates; family Cercopithecidae; genus Colobus; species Colobus angolensis. The sequence goes on from NW_012116566.1 coordinate 32,178, forward strand.
TTAATTGCTACTACTCATGTTCAAGCCACCTTATATCTAAGTTAGATTATCACAGTAGCAACCCGTTATGATCTCTTGCCTAGATTGTTGCAATATAATTAGATTTATTGTTTTCACTCCTGACTCACTATAGTCTCTTCAACACTTCAGCCAGAGTGTTTGTATTGAAACAAGAGTTGGATCATGTTATACCTCTGCTCAAAATCTGACTATGGCTCCCTATGCTTGCTATGTTGGAAAAAAATTGTTTCCTTCTCAGACAGCTATACTTCACTAAAAGACCTCATTTTGTTTCCTTCAGAACAAAAACCAGAGTCATCATTATGACTTATTGGGCTCGATGGAATCTGGCCCCACACCTGCAGTCATTTGACTTCACCCATGCTTACTCTCTCTATCTTCTTAAACATACATGCCTCAGTATTTTGCACTGGTTGTTTTGTCTTCCTGGAATAGTCTTTCCAATATATCTGAATGGTTACTCCATTATTGTTTTCCTAGGGAGATCTTCCCGCAGACTTAGTGAGGACATCCCCTAGACATCATACCTAAAATTGTATGAAAACAAAAATCACGCAACTACCTGGATGTCATATCCTCTTTCACTGCTTTGTTCTTCACCTTAACACCCAAAAAGTGCACACTACTGATCAGTAATTCTCATTGACATGCCTACACTTTATGTGGGAATCCTGTTGAACAACAGACTCTGATTCAGTAGGCCTGAGTGGGGCTAGAGAGTCTGCATCTCTAACAAGCTTCCAGCTTGTTATGGTATGTGGTTACAATTTGAAACACACTGAGTAGTCAGGCTCTACATTCCTAATCAACCCTGTCCCATAAAATATAGTGTGAGCCACATATGCAAGTTTAAATTTTCTAGTAGCCACATTTTAAAATTACATAATTTTTGACAATTAATTTTATTATTAATTTTGACAATATATTTTACTTAATTCCACATATCTCAATTATCATTTCACCATTTTATCAATAAAGACTTATGAATGAGACATTTTACTTTTTTTTTCATATTAATAGAATGTCTCTAAAAGCCAGCGTGTATTCTATACTTACAGCATATCTCAGTTTGAACTGGTCATATTTCAAGTGCTCAAGAGCCACACATACCTAGAGGCTACCATGCTAGATGACATAGTTCTAGACTTTAATTATTCATTCTGTGGTTATCTTTTTTCTTTCTAGAATGAAAGCTACATAAGGACACAAATTTTGGTTTTGTTCACCAATGTATTGCCCCTGTGCATGAAAGAGGGTCTTGCTTTTGTGGCTGTCAAAAATATTTGTTGGAGAATTGGATTGATGAAAATTGTTAGTGTCCTGAGAGAATACACTGGCTTAGCTCCATTTTCTGCCATTTCCCAGAATGTCCCAGAGAGAGTAAATGCCAGCCGCCCAGTAGCATACCTTTATTGGCTGCCTTCCCTTCCTAACCCATGTCTTTTCTCACTTTCCAAGGAAACTAGTTGTTCTGAAATCCTTGTCTGAGTATCTGCTTTGAGGGAAACCCAAACTAAAACCCTCACCTCAACCTATCCTTTCATTCCTCCTGAATTTAGCTGGATGTAGGTCCCTTTCTTTATTAAAAAAAAAATACATATATACACACATAAATATATATACATATATATACACATATATATGATTCAGGAAATATGTATGTTTGTTACATAAATATAGTTCATGCTCATGGGGACTGGGCTTCTAGTGTACCCATTACCCGAATAGTGAACAGGTCCCTTTCTTAGATTCCCTCCCTCTGCTGAAGGGTGGCCAGAATTCATTTGGAAAAGATACCTGAGACCAAGTTTGGTGCTCAGCAGTGTCCCTCATCCCATTGCCACTTCCCCATTACCTTTTTGCCTCCCACCACCAGATTCATAGCAACCGATTTGTTAGGTGGAATTACCAAAATATTACCCAAGGCCCATTAACATGCCTAGAAAAGTTAAATGTGAGCTACATCCCAGAAATTCCTGGGGAATGACAAGGATTTCTTTATATTTTGCTTTGGTGTTGACAACTGAGAGAAAAGGCACACAAAACAGTCCTTACGATAATTCAGCCCAAAGCTGAAGGCTAGACAGTGCCATTTCATCTTAAAGGACAGAAACAAAAAGTCTTTTATGTAGGATTACTTCTCCAAAATCAACATTTTTGAAATGGTGCCCATTCTCATCGCCTCCTTCTCTGAAGCATAAACATTTTAACCACCTCTTTGAATCTCAACAGTAAGGCCACAGGGTCTGGGTACAAATGCTGTGTTCCAGTATTAAATGTTAGATCAGATATCGGCTGTAATCCCTGGGGTCTTTTAGTGCAGTATTGCTGTCTGAGAAGGAAACAATTTTTTTCCAACATAGCAAATTCTGTAGCTCTGAAATTCTGAGTTCTGGATCGAATTTGTTTTGATAATGCATACCTCAGCTTCTCCAGAGAAAGTTCCCTCTCAGTCGTGAAATGATGGCTTCAATTAGACTTCGCTACTCCAGTCAAAGCCTGCGATTGTGTTTCAATGGGCTGTCGATGTTTTATTCTGCCACCTTTGACAGAAATTGTTTTCTGTCTGTGGCTCAGCTCCAGCTCTGCTCCATGGAAGCCATCCATAAGGGAAAAATGTGCCCCCTGCACAATAGAACCATTGATGCCTTCTGAAAGGAATGGTGCCCGCATCCTACTTCTACCTGCAGAGTCTCCTCTCTTTAAACACAAAAGTAAATCCACGTGGCAATGCAGAGTGCTAGGATAAACCAGATGACATAGAAATTCAAGGAAAAGGCAGACACTGGCTAACTTCTTGCAATGGTGCTCAAAATATTAGAAAAGCCCTGAAATAGGGGAGAAGCTGAACCTTAAAAATGTAAGCAATGGGATCCTTTCCCTGCTGTTCTTCCAGAAACAGAAAAGCCACTAACTTTGGGAATCATTTTAGATAAAAATATGTTTCAATTACAGGAAAGATTTTCCTACTCATTTCAAAAATCATCTAATTTCCTTCAAGTCTTTGCTCAAACATGATATTCTCAGTGAGGTCTACACTTAAAATTGAGACCATTCGATTTAAAATTATAAAACCAATTCCTCCGCCTTGCCATGTTCTCTCTTTTGCTATACTATTTCTCACCTTCAAATATTCTATATGATTTACTTATTTAATAGTATCTGTCCAAAGTTGGCACTGACTAGACATTATTGAATGAATGTATACATGAATTAGATAATCAAGGAGTTAACAATGTAGCGGCCACTAATGGAGATCCCATAGCTACAAGGAAAACATCATATTAGATAATTCTGAATCAAGGATTGTAAGCTCAGATACTTTCAGGAGCTAGGGAAGTATAAGTAAGTAAGTGAGGTAGGCCAGGTGTATAAAACTGAAAGGTAGCAGGATTTGGGGAAACTGGAGAATACCTACCCCTACTAAGGGCATAAAATTCCATTTTTAAAACTCTTGCCAACAAAGCACACCTGCAGAGTGTATGGGCTGCCACACTGTGATCTCTATTATTCTGTGTGTTTTCCAGCATACACATATTTTTCTCTCTCTGATTTTGATTGTTTCCAAATTTCCTAGCTCGGAAACTCAAAATGCCATGAAATCAGACGTGACTCTATAATAAAATTTATACTCGATTTAAAAGTTATCTCATTTCTCATTCTAATTAAGAAGAGTTATGATCAAATATTATTCAAGAGATTGAAGATCTATTTCATGTGTAAGAAACGTCACCTTGCAATATCTGTGATATTGACAGTAGAGGTATATATTAAGACCCAGATTAGTCTGACTTATTTTTCCATTTGTTTCTAATTTTCTTTGTGATCTAGGACCCTTAATTTCACCTGACTAAATCCCAGTTTACTCATTTGTATAGGAAATACTGCATCCTTCTCATTTTGTGATTGTGTCTGAATTTCACTTCTCCTCCTCGCCCTTACAATATACAACCTAACATTGTTTAGTTTACGTTGCTGAAGAATGCTATAGGAAGCACTTTGCATTAAGTCATTTTATGAGTCAGCTATTTATGTGTAAGAAAAACACCCATGATTCTACAAGTTGGCAGATATCTGAATATGCTCCACATATCACATACTGGCTACCGAGGGTGATGGCAATGGTGACCACATCAAATCGCAATCCAACCAAGCCAGCACTTTGCAACCTCTAACCACATCACACCTAATAACATCGCTCTGCCAGGGAATGCATGAAAATGCACCACTCAGATATCCTGCAGCAAGGAGATTGATCAACTGAAGACACCAATTGTTGCTGTTTTGAATTTTCCTTGTATTCATGCCAATGCTGCACTTCCCTTAGGCTGCTCCCAGCCAATGACTGAAATTGGGGATGGAGGCTACTAACACAGGTCTGTTCCTGCAAGATGCAGGACTCAGCTGGGTGACTTTGGCTTGAGGATTCCCTATGACTCTGACCCAAACTTTCCTCCAACTGCACTGGAGATTATCTTATCCCCGATCCTCCTCTTTCCCCACTTCTGCACCTATTAATTCTTCGCCTGGGTCTGAAAACTCTCCACCTTCTCGTTGCCATCCCTTTAACTTTCATGAGCAAGTCACCTGGCTAATCCCAAAACCAAGAGGTGGGAAATTATACTCCCTGATCCTGAAGCCATGGCAGATATGCAGATGTGTAGTTGTGATGTTTCTACAGAACAGCGCAATGGAAACCAGTTATTCAATTTACCACAGTAACAAAACATTAAATAATTTAGGAAGGTGCTATGTGGAAAAAAAGTTATAAAATGCAGTAGGCAGAATCCCAAAATATCCCCAAGATTGCCACCGCCTCATGTAAACATTTGTATAATTACCTCCCCTTGAGTGTTCCCAGGACTTTTGAATATGATGGGATTTTATTTCCATGATTAGGTTGCTAATCAGTTGAGTCTGAGTTAATCAAAAGGGAGATTATCCTGAATAGGGCTGACTTAATCAGGTGAGCCCTGAAAATAAAAATTCAAGGAGCTTATCTTGTTGGTTTTGAAGGAATATGCTGCCACATTGGAAGCGGCCACGTGGCAATGACTTAAGAACAGCCCCTAACAACTGACAGTGGTCACACTCAACAGGCAGCTAGAAACCAGGGACTTCAGTCCTACAACCCAAAGGAACTGAATTCTGCCAACAACCCACAAACTCAACAGAGGAGCCTGCACTTCACATGACACTGCAGTGCCAGCCAGCACCTTAATTTCAGCCAGTTCAGATGCTAAGCAGAGGACACAATTAACCAGTACCCAGGCTCCAGACCCATCAAAACTGAGATAATAAAAGGGTGTTGCTTTAAGCCGCTAAGCTTGAACTAATAATATGTCATGCAGAAATGGGAAATTAATACAAAACAGGATGAACTCAATGGGAATGGCATGGCAATACTTTGGATTTATTAAAATTAAAGAAGCTCTTTAAATTAGTAAATGCTTAGTATCTGAAATAGGTTGACACAAAAAAATACAGTACTTTCTATTTTACACCCTGGATTTTCTGCCTGCATTAAGTCGTCCTATTCGCTGTGACTCTTTTTCCCTGGTTGATTCTCTTTCCCAACTTTAATAGTGTCCCCCTTACATGCGCTTCTCAAATTTACAGTCTCACCTTTGTCCCCTTCATTCTCAGATGACATCACCACCTAATTACAGCCATGAAGAACAATAAATTGCTTTTGTGTTTATGCACTTTGATTTAGGTTTTCTGTTTCTTGGAATAAAAAATTACTAGTGACCAAATCTCTTTCCAGCTATGATCTTTTATCTATTTTCCTTATCAGCCAAATGTCTTTAAAATTTTGCTCTATTTTCCTACCCATCATACCTTCTTAACTCATGGGAATCTGGTGCCCTACCCACCATGCTGAAGGAACTGCTGATGCCATATTCTCTGATGACCTCTGTTGTTAGTGCAATAGTTACGTCTCAAAGCTTATTTTACTTGGTGTTTCAGCAGCATTTAGCATTATTGACCACTGTCTCCTCTGGAAACGTGCTCCTTGGGCTTTTATTTTTCCTTACTTTTCTCCTAGAGATCTGATAATTTCCTCTTAGTAAACTTTTTTGATCTCTTCTTTCTCTCCCTCTCTTTCTCTCTCTCTCTCTCTCTCCCCCCCTCCCTCCCTCCCCACCTTTCCTGAAACAATAATATTATGCATTGATATGGAGTGGGGTGGTGTCAGTAAGGAGCTGGGTCATAAACCAGGAAGGCATTTTTTACTCCATCCTCTTCCTTGTTTTTTAAAACTAATTATCTATCGACTTGATGAAATCCACTTCCAAAGTATCTCCTGCACTTGTCCACTTCTCCTTATCCCAAATGCCAGCACCGCCATCCTAACCATCATCATCCAGGTACATCTTCCCACGTAGGTCCCCGCTGCGGTCTCACTGCCTCTGTTCTCACCCATACTAACCCATGATCTTCTCCACAGACAATTCTTTCTGAAATGAAAAGCTGGCTCCACCACTCCACTGCTTGAAACACTTCAGTGCTTTCTGAAGGCTCTCAAAAGAACCTTAACGCGACTGCCAGGGTCCCAGTGAGCCGACCTCCACCCTCACCCCTCACTTTTCAAATTTCACTCCTCCCCTCGCCCTTTCCACATCTGAAGCAGCAGCCATCCTCAGGCGTGCAAAATGTGCCATTCCCTCTCCTGCTTTTATTTCCTCTGGGAGAAGCCATTTTCAGCCTTCACTCTCCACCACCTCCTTCCTCCAGGAATTTCTTCCTGATCTCTGTGTGCTGAGTGGATGACCCACCTGTGTGCCCCTTAAGACCTGAACAGCACTGTCTTAGCACTCCTCTGACTAATTGCTTGCCTGTGTCCTCCACGAAAGCAGGCACCAGGAGTGTACTCCCCACCATCATATCCTCAGCACCCAGCACAGGCCTGGCACCTAATAGGTGCTCAAGAAATCACTGCTCATGAAACACTGAATGAATATATGCTCTGTGAACTGGGCACACCCTTTGTTACTGGTTTTGCTCCTTCGGAAGTCCGAGATCTGCGTCTCAGAAAGCATGCCCTCCTTGTTGTGTGGTGAGGGATCATCTGTGGGCACTGGTGGGTACCACCCAGATCTTAAGGATGCCAAGACAGAGTCCCCTCGGCAGAGGCTAGGCAGGCTCCAGATACCAGCTCCCCTCTCCCCGCTGCCCCTCCCTCGGGCAGAGGCATCTGTCTCTTCAGACAGTCTCTGTTGTATACAAACTAACTTTAGGTCTGGCTCCATTAAACCTGCCTTTAGTTAAAGGGTTCTTAACTTGAGGTCTGTAGGTGGTATGGTTAGGCTTTGTGTCCCCACCCAAATCTCATCTTGAATTGTAATCCCCATAATCCCCATGTTTCAAGGGAAAGACCAGGTGGAGGTGATGGAATCACCGGGGTGGTTTCCTCCATGCTGTTCTCCTGATAGTGAGTTCTCACGAAATCTGGCCGTTTTATAATGGGCTCTTCCCCTTTTGCTCGGCACTTCTCCTTCCTACCACCTTGTGAAGAAAGTGCCTTGCTTTCCCTCCATCTCCTCCCATGATTGTAAGTTTCCTGAGGCCTCCTCAGCCATACTGAACTGTGAGTCAACTAAACTTCTTTCCTTTATAAATTACCCAGTCTCTGGCAGTTCTTTATAGCAGCATGAAAACATACTAATACAGTAAATCCATAGAATTAAGAGATTCTGGCCGGGTGCAGTGGCTGACGCCTGTAATCCCAACTACTCGGGAGGCTGAGGCAGGAAAATCACTTGAACCTGGGAGGCAGAGGTTGCAGTGAACCAAGATCACATCATTGCACTCCAGCCTGGGGGACAAGGGCAAGACATCATCTCCAAAAAATAAAAGAAGAATTAAGTGTGAACTTAAATGAGAAAAAAAGTAGACCTTTATTTTCACTAAATTCTAACTGAAAATTAACATTTCCTACAACATGAATGCAGACAACCAACCACAGTACTTAGAATTTGTGGCCTTGTTACCAAAAAATTCACATATATTTTCATATCACATTGCAGATGTAGATATCTCAGAATATCATGTGCACTCATCACCACTTAATAATAACAAAGTCATTAGATCCACCATGAGATCTTGTCATCAGAGGCATTAAGGAAGAAGCATACATATTATCCTATGAGACATTTGCCATTCCTTATGAGTTTGATGACTGTATTTCAAGAAAATTGCAATTTTGTAAACAATGTATTTTATGTTTTTATAAACATTATTCTAAGTAGTCCATGAACTTTACCAGATCACCAAAGGAATCCACGGCATAAAAATGGTTAAATACCCCTGCTTAATTGTTGTACATGGGGAGAGATAGGGGTCTAATTCCATTCTTCTGCATGTGATTATCCAGTTTTCCCAGCACCATTTAATGAAGAGACTGTTCTTTCCCTAGAGTATGTTCTTGGCACCTTTGTCAAAAATGAGTTGTCTGTAAACTGTGTAGATTTACCTCTGGGTTCTCAGTGCTTTTCTATTGGTCAATGTGTCTGTGTTCATGCTTATGCCCTGCTGCTTTGGATTTGTAGTATATGTTGAAGTTAGGTAGTGTGATGCCTCTGGCTTTGTTCTTGTGCTCAAGAAGAATTTGGCTATTTAGGATCTTTTGTGGTTCCCTATGAATTTTAGGACCATTTTTTTTCCATCTCTGTAGAGATCTCATGAAGATAGAGAGTTAATTGGTGGCTACCAGAGGCTAGAAGGGCTAGGATGGAGGGAGAAAGAAGAGAGGTTGGTTAAAAGGTACGAAAACACAGTTAGGCATTGGGTACACATGGACATAAAGATGGCAAATATAGGCACTGGAGACTACTAGAAGTGGGAGGAGAGGACGGAGTCAAAGGTTGAAAACCTATTGGGTATTATGCTCACTACCTGAGTGATGGGATCATTCGTACCCCAAATCTCAGCACCACACAATATACCCAGATAATAAACCTTCACATGTACCCCCTAAAGATAAAATAAGAGTTGAAATTATTTTTTAAACAAAGAAAATATGCAATTTTACAGAAAGAATAAGGTCTAGGATTCTATAGTATGGTGGGGCAACGATAGTCAATAATAATTTGTCATATATTTCAAAACTGTTAGAGGAGAAGAATTTGAATGTCCCCAACATCTTTGGGGTGATTGACATCCCAGTTTCCCCAGTTTGATCATTATACATTGTATTCATGTATCAAGGTATCACATATACTCCCCAAAATATGTACAACTGTTATATATCAATTTTAAAACTCTGCTTTATTTTCTAAAAAGTAAAATAAATATAGACAAAACACTCAATACACCTCTCAAATAACTCTTGCAAATGCAAGATTTGCCTTTTTCTTTCACAACTATTGCCCCTACATTAGACTTTAAGTGCCTATATGGGAATTTTAAAGCTATTAACTCTCCCTGTCTTTGAATTTTTTTTCTATAGCAATCCTAACTCTTCCCTGTGGAATAGAGGTCTCTGGTTGAATTGGAAGAGGATCAGGTATAATGAAATATGAAAAAGAAAAGTGTCATTTGGCACTGCAAAATATTATTTGCCTAAAAGTGCTCAATAAAGAAGGACAAGAAAGACGTCTGGCATTCAAGATATATTTTTAAAAACTCTGGTTCCTCCTGTGACCCCTTCCTGTCCCTTCCCAGTTTGAGATAAAAAACAACAGCAACATTTAGTAAGAACAGGGAAGATTCTAGTGATTTTGGTGATGATACAATCTTCAGTGACCAGGAGAGGACATCCACAGGTGTACCCCCATCCACCTTCACAGAGGAACTCATCTACAAATGCTCCAACTTCTGTAGTCAGCACCACCCTGCAAACTCTACTTCCAATAAGCGATGTCCCCTTCCTGCCTCACTGTTCAGCCTGGCACTTCCCAAAGCTCAGTCGTCTCACTGATGGCCATGACCACATAGAGAAATGAGTGACTCTCTGGCATCAGACTCAGTATGCTCCCTATACTCCTGCCCTGCTAAAGAGGAAGAATCAGTAGTTAATTCTGGCTTTAGTGGGAAACACCTGAGGAACCAGAGCACTATGTGCTTTAAATCCATCTTACTTCTTAGTTTCCTTTCTTTGTAGTATTTCCCATTCAGACATCTGCCATCATTCTAGAAACTCATGAATTTATGATACCATTAGTGTTTTGAAAAGCAAGTACATCTCTTCCCAGATGTTATTTTGTATAAAGATTTTTTCTTCCTCTGTACTAGTTCAAATAAACCAAGTCATGAATCTAATTTGAATGAAGGCACAGACTTCACTCTCTGTCTCATGCCAGATGTTGTGGATAAATATTATGACAGTCTGGACACACGATGTGTCTTGATGCTGGTAGGGACGAGGAGGCAGTCTTCCACCCACGCAGGCAGCACAAAGTGTAGGGATGTCACGTTGCCTCACACTTCTCCCCAGACCCATTTGAAGGAAACACCAGAGTTTAATTTGTAATCTATCACAGGACTCTAGAATCAAAGTGTCTATGTACCCTATGATTGTACATAACTGTTTCATTCAAAACCCTACAAAGTGTGTACAGCACACCCCGAGGATTATCATTTTACCTAGGAAGCCCTACTCTGTTATCCTGATCTCTAAGATCACAGATACGGTAGCTTGGCCATCAGGATTCATCTTAGAAGTAGGAAAACCTTAACATAAGAAAATAAATGGACAGAAATAGAATGGAGGGGTCACAAGGGGAGATACTTTCCCTAAGAAGTTTCCTGCCTCCTATATTACACAATGTCGTCTGAAAGCTACTTGTAATGTTTGAAGTGAGCTAATCCATCCTGTGACATAAATATGGTGAGCCAGTATGTGTCAGTTGCTCAGCACTCATGAATTTAGTTCTGTCCTGTTCAGACTGGGCCTCAGCATCCTTCTCAACACCATGCTCCTGGCAGCTACTACTTTTATTCAGAGCTGGAAAGGGGGATAAAGCTTACCTTGCTTTCTCTGCATTAGGATTTTGCAAGTGAGAGGAAACTGAAAGTAGGAAACAGTCAAAAAAAGAAGCATTTTCCCCATCTCTAGCTATCAAAGTCCTGACAGTCCAAAGAGCACTTCGATATTTAACTTTTCTTTGAAATTATTCTTAATGTCCCCAACTTAAGAGCTCAGTCCCAGAATCTTTAATATTCAGTAGTATGTGGCTCATACCACTCAACAGCATGTATACAGCATACTGATTTTAGAAAACGGTGTGTGCATTTCTATTATCTCTTGCTTGTTGTATTCTCTAAGCCCATTTTTGTTAAAGTATTTGTTATGTGCCAGGCTCTAGGGATATAAAACTTCAATGACAGAATCCCTGCCCTCAAGTTGCTCACAGACATAATCAACTAGTAAAAATAAATTGCCTTAAGTGCAATCATATGTGACTTAAATAACCCATACCTATATACTACATTAAAGCAGTTAGTTGTAAATTGTAGCTGTGTTATAGTAACTACATATAATAAAATTATAGAAAGAGATACAAATTTAAAATCAGAAAGGGAGAAAATGGAGCAATCAACACATGGAGGATGAGGAGGAAAGAGAATCAAACGAAAAATGTATAACTCCACAGTAAAAGCACCCAAGTTAGGAGGAGCATAAAAAGGGACTTGAAAAGTAAGACAATATTGGAGAGTATATTCTGTGCACAATGGGGTGCCACAGAAGTTTTGGAGTGCAGAATTAGTAGGATCATTTTATTTCCAAGACAATTTTGTGAGCATAAGGTAGCAAATTCTGACCTACTAATTTCCCATCTACTTGCCACGGTGATTTGCACTCAGCAGATATTCAGTAAACACACAGTGAAGTCACCTTAGTGTTAAATGAATGCAAAGGTTAGTGAGCAGCAATGGAAAGTAAGAATGTGAGTTCCAGGAACAAAAGGCCCGCCTCATAGTTTTATTTCAGGTCAATCCTTTTGGGAATACAGTAAGACAAAAAGTAGACACGTAAATCAGTTATTACAGACTTCTCAAATGCTGGGATTTGGAAAGTCCTCAGACAGCTCTACTGTCTGCCAGTTTGTCTTTCAGACTACCTGACCTCAAGAATAGCAACGTCCACCAGTTATGACACTTTTGAGTAAAGACGAAAGTGACATAAAGCCCATGAATACAAATTCATTCTTGATAAGAGTAGACTTGCATCAAACCTCACGGAAAAGCAAAGTGTCATAAAGTTACAAATACGCATCAAACCTCACGGAAAAGCAAAGTGTCATAAAGTCATAAATATGCCAATATTAGAGTTTCACAAAGAGAATAATGCAAGCAGTAAAATTCATCAGCATCATTAAAATTCATCTGCTTGCGTGCCACTCTTAAGGATAACCTCATTTGTGACCTCAGGATAGAGAACCCTGACCATCAAACTCTGAATCACCCATGTTGAAGTAGCTAGGTTTGAGAAATGTAAGATCTCATGACAGTTGGAGAGCAAAGACATGAATGCACTCTAATTATTTATCAATATGCTTTACAACCAAATACAGACATCAAAATAAGTGATTATTCTCTTGGTGCTTTATCTTCCTTAACCCAATCATAAGTATCATTTCCTATTTAATCATATCTGTTTTTTAATCAGTTTGGGGGATTCCCCTCTCTGATACTGTCAGACTTTTGCTAGCAAATTTGCCTGGCTTCATTGCAAAACCACGGATATTAAAGCATTATTTTCTCTTCAGTTTGCTCATGCAATGATAAAGATTTTCTAGTTCCATAACTCTGTATATCAGCAAGGTTTTCTGTGTCCAGAGAAAACTTAGACATATGAGATGGAAAAATAATTGAATGATGTCAGTCAGCCTAAAAAGCATTGTTGAGTAGGTTTTTCTTAAGTTCCCCCATACCATACACATAGCTTGCGTTCCTCTTAGGATGGCTACATTTCACAGCCCACAGCATATGATGTAGGTGCTCTTACACTAGCTTCAGCACCCCACTCCCAGGATCACAGCCCTACCCTTTTACCTTCAGATGGCTTTGTTCCAGAAGACAAATCTCTTCAGTTCCCTCCTCCCAGGAATACAACACAAGGGCCATAGCTCACTTCCCTTCATCTCCCTTTCTCATATGATATGGTGTCATGTGGTATGGTGAAATCTCAACTCTCCTTCTAACTTGGACTTTATTCATCTCTCCAATTCCTAACCTCACTTTATCCTTTTATCCCCTGCTTTTTGCCTCTATGTTGACCTCTGTGGACTGTAGCAATATGGCCCCTTGACCTCAGGTTTCTGGATGGTTTGGCCAAGGCAAGGTATTAGCAGGAAATCAAGATTAGGAAGCCAGAGTTATTGGTGCATTTATTTCTCCAACTCTCTCCCAAGTGGTGACTTGTAAGAGTGTGCTCTTCTACCTAAAACCACTGCTCCCCTTCCAGGTGGACCTCTCCTATGGATAAAGTTCTGACCAATCTAATAACCTGCTCTTCTTGCCTCTCCCTACCTGGGGAGGTGAAACTTCCCCTTCCTGCTAAACCTGTGGTGCTCTATTATCCCTTATTATCCCATTTATCCTCTGTTATTCCTTATTATCCCATTTACCTTCACCTTCTCTGCTTCTCGCAAATACTCTTCTCATTGACCCCTCCTGAGTCATCTCTTTTGAGTGCATTGCCTGTTTCCTACTGGGACACTGAGAGAAGAACCAACATATGGGGGAGGTGTTTCCACACTCAAGCACATTTATGGACTTTTCTCAAGTAGAAGCTCTACTCAACAGAGAAGCACACAATGGCCTTGTGAACAGAAGTTTAGCCTGGAGCATAAGACATGGTGTGCTTCCTCCTAACTTGGACCTCACTGGTTTAATTATACAATCTCAGAAATCATTTGTTTCAATTATAGCAAATGAAGGCATGTTCTATTTCAGCATTTGAATTTTAAACAAACCAAGGGTACACTATAATCTCTCTGTTTCTGATCCAACTTTAATTGGATTCCAGAATGGATATGCAAGCAGAACCATGATTCAAGAATATGTGAACGGTTCTTTGCTACAGATATTTGCTAGAATTATATACGTAATTAAACTGCCTTACTTAATCTTATATATTTTTAAATATTTTCCTTCTAGTTTATAATCAGACATTTGAAGGCATTATGACAAAAAAATGTTTTATTCTATTGCCCTTTTTCTTACTGCAAGTTTGATTCAATTATTCAGTTACAATTTGAATCTCGTTGTGCAAAAGATAAGCTTCAAGTCTATTATTTTCAAACTTTTTGACAGGTGCTAACATCGCAACCTAGACACACAAAATATACATGCACAAACATATACATAATTACCTGAAACCAAAGTTTCATTAAACAGTAACTTTACACTATACATCTTAGTATTTCGTATTCTAGTCTATTGAGGAAACGATGCTGGACACCATCCATTGTAATGACTGGATGGCCCTCTAATGGTTTTGACATTTGTTTGAAACATATAGCAATAAGTCAAATGATAGGTGAACAAAAAGATGAAAAAGAAATCCAGTAAAGGCAAATAAAGAGATCACAAGACTCAGGAGGTAGCCAAGTTAGAATCAGATCAAGTTAAAGTTTAATTAACCTTTTTAAAATGTATTTGAGACAAATTATATCAATGTTTTCTACAGTAACATCTAATTATAAATAATTTTATGAGGACTAGAATAATATTCTTTTTGAAAAAATTTTTAATTGACACCTAATAATTGTACATACGTATGGGGTACATAATGATGTTTTGATACATATAATGTATAATGATCAGATCAGGGTAATTAATTAGCATACCCATCATCTCAAACATTTATAATTTCTTTTTTGGGAACATTCAATATCCATTTGCTAGTCATTTGAAACTGTATGATACATTATAATTATAGTCATCCTACAGTGCTATAGAAGACTAGAATTTATTCCTCATATCTAGCTGTAATTTTTGTATCCTTTAACAAATCTCTCCCTACACTCTTCACTTCTTTCTACCTTTCTCAGCCTCTAGTATCCTCTGTAGTACTTTTCACTTTGATGAGATCAACATTTTTTTAGCTTCCACATGTGATTGAGAACTGCTGTGTCTAATTTTCTGTTCTTGACTTATTTCACTTAACATAATGTCCTCCAGTTCTATTCATGTCGCCATGAATGACAAGATTTCATCTTTTTTATGGCTGAATAGTATTTCACTGTGTACAAATGCCACATTTTGTTTCTCCATTCATCTATTGTTTGACACTAAGTTAATTTCACATCTTGGCTATTGTGAATGGTGCTGCAACAAACATGGGAGTGCAGATGTCTCTTCAATATATGATTTCCCTTCCTTTGGATAAATGCCCAGTAGTGGGGCTGCTGGATCATATAATAGTTATAATAGTTTTACTTGCAGTTTTTTTAGCAGCTTCCATACTGTTCTCCATAGTGGCTGTACTAGTTTATGTTCCCACAAACAGAAGGTAAGAGTTTCCTTTTCTCCTTATCTTCACCAGCATTTGTTATTTTTTGTTATCTTTTGATAATAGCCATCATAACTGGGGTGAAACGATACCTCATTATGGTTTTCATTTGCATTTCCCTGATGATTAGCGATGTTGGGCATTTTTTCATATGTTTGTTGGACATTGTATGACTTCTTTTGAGAAATATCTATTCAGATAATTTGTCTATTTTATAACTGGATTGTTTGGTTTTTTACTGTTGAGATGTTTTGAGTTCCTTGTATATTCTGGATATTAATTCCCTGTCAGATGAATAGTTGGCAACTATTTTCTCCCATTCTATAAGTTATAGTTTTACTCTGTCCATTGATTTCTGCTGCACAGAAGCTTTTCACTTTGATATGATCCCATTTGTTCATTTTTCCTTTAGTTGCCTGGACTTTTGAGGTGTTACTCAGAAAATCTTTTCCTAAACCAATGTCCTGAAGCATTTCCCCTAGGTTTTCTTCTAGTAGTTTTATAGTTTGGGGATCTTACATTTATGTCGTTAATCCATTTTGCATTGGATTTTGTGTTTGAGAGGTGGGTGTCTAGTTTCATTCTGCCACGTTTGAACACCCAGTTTTCCTAGCATCACTTATTGAAAAGGCGGTCCTTTCCCCAGTGAATGTTCTTGGAAACTTTGTCCAAATCAGTTGGCTGTAAATAAGTGGACTAATTTGAAGGTTCGTTCTTCTGTCCCATTTGTCTATGTGTTTGTTTTGATGCCAGTACTACGTTATTTTGGTTACTACAGCTTTGTAGAATATTTTCAAGTCAGGTAGTATGATACCTCCAGCTTTGTTCTTTTTGTTCAAGATTGCTTTGGCTATTTGTGGTCTTTTGTAGTTTCATACAAATTTTAATATTTGTTTCAAATTTCTGTGAAGAATGGCATTGGTATTTTGGTAGAGATTGCACTGAATCTGTAGATTGCTTTGGATTGTATGGTAATTTGAACCACATTAATTCTACAAATCCATGAGCATACTTGAGCATAGGATGTCTTTCTGTTTGCATCCTCTTCAACTTATTTCATCACTGTTTTGTAGTTTTCCTTGTAGAGGTCTTTCACCTCCTTGGTTAAATTTATTCCTAGATGTTTATGTAGCTATAGAATAATACTCTCTTTTTTTAATTAAAATTTTTTGAGACAGGATCTCACTGTGTTGCCTAGTCTGGTCTCAAACTGCTGAGCTCAAGCTTGCCTCAATCTCCCAAAGTTCTGGGATGACAGATATGAGCCACCACAGCTGGCTAATACTCTCTTCATTCACACACAAAAAAAGAAAAATGTTATTACCTTTATTTCGACCTCTGTAACAAAACATTTCACGATGGATGTTATAATCTTGCCCATAGACTATTTTTCCTCTTTGAAAAAAAGTATCAGCACATTCAGCCAAACTTCTAAGTATCTAAATGAAGTGAAAGCTTTTACATTTATAAAATGGCTTCTTCTGGTCAATTAGTCTATTATTTGTGGCAAGCCATGATTCCCTACCTGTTGTACGGAGGGACAATGCTCGCTCTTAACGAGCCCCACATTACTCACTTTTCCCCAATACATAAATTTCATATCCAAAATGCTCCAAAATCTGAAACTTTTCAAGCACAGACATAAGATAGTGACATCTTTGCTTTCTAATTGTTCATTGCACGCAAATTTTGTTTCATGTATAAAATTATCAAAAACATTATATAAAATTATCATCAGGGTACGTGTATAAGGTATATATGAAATGTAAGTGAATTTCATATTTAGTCTTGGGGCCTATCTTCAAGATGTCTCATTATGTATATGAAAATATCCAAAATCTTAAAAAAATCAAAATCCAAAATACTTCCAGTCCCAAGCTTTTCAGATAACAGATAATCAACCTGTAATGCATTCTTGAGAGATAGACAAATGAATAAAATTTTTAGTGAAAATTAAAATGATTTTTATAAGTTGTAAGCATATGAAATTGTGTGATAGCCATGGGGGCATTTTACCATTATCCCAGCTCTCCCCTTCCAGGCATATGTAGAACCGCACCAACTCCACATGAAATAGGTGGCCTTGTGACAAGAATTCTGAGCAGAAGGGACCGGGTGCAGTGGCTGATGCCTGTAATCTCAGCCCTTTGGGAAGTCAATGCAGGAGGACTGCTTGAACCTAGGAGTTTGAGACCATCCTGGGCAACATAGTGAGACCCTATCTCTACAAAAAAAAAATTAATTAGCCAGGCATGGTGGCACATGTCTGTATTCCCAGCTACTCTGGAGGCTGAGGTGGGAGGATTGTTTGAGGCTGGGAATTTGAGGATGCAGTGAGCTGTGATCACTCCACTGCACTCCAGACTGCACAACAGAGAAGACCCTGTCCTAAAAAAAGGAAAAGAAAAGAAAAAGAAGACAAAATAATTCTGAGCAGAAGAATCAGTGCATACTTCATCATTTTCTTCTTTCCTTCTGCTATGATGGCCTGCAAGTCCAGCCAGGATTGCAGAGTAAGATAATACTATATGGGGGCAGAACTCCAAGACATGTTCAGTGTGGCTGTTTTCAGCCTCTGAAATAGGGGGTTTGCTTTTTATCTCAGCACAATCTGATTCACATAGTTATCTCTAGAAATTATCTGGAAACATTTTATGTGAAAACATCTCTTCTGTCTCTTAAGCTTCTCAAAATGATTTTTCCTTTTTTTTAAGTGTTCAAAGCTACAAGAATTTGATCAAGAGGCTTTAAAAAGAAATGATTTTACCTAGCCTATCCCAAAACATACAGAAATTATCTTGAAGAGAACGTATTTTATATTACAATTTGACTTCCATTCAGAACCTTCCATTTAGGTTTTATAGAGAAAAGACTCTCTAACTCTTAAGCCGTTGAGCTGATTACCTTTTAGGCCAACATTGAGGAAGAAAGAAGAAACCATTCTTGTTCTCTGGGACAGAGTAAATGTTTCTGGGCCTCATTCACTGACCAACCAGGAAGCACCAGACAGAGCTCACGCATTGTTTTTCTGATCAGGAAAGCTGGGAGTCCTTGGTTTGCTTAGCATTCTATCAGATTAAATGTGTACCATGCCATATCACGTTCAAAGAGGTCTTTTTTATGCAATCTTTAAATGATCCCACTCCAAACCAAATGTCATCTTGCAAGGAAAGTTTATGGAGCCAAAACAACTGCAAATTACCACCACATTAAAAGTTTCATTTAAATACATGATCTCATCTTAAAGCTAGGAAGTGTAATTAGCATTTTCCCTTCTTAGCAGTGAAGAAACCACCCTCCAGATTCCAAAGAACATAAAACCTCCAATGGCTATGAAAAAAAAAAGTTGTCTATGCTAGACAACTCTTTCCATCAGTTCAAAGATTTACTGTGAATGCCCATAAAAATGTAATCAATCCCATAAGCCACTCATCAAAATTTGTCTCAGTACCTTATATGTATACTATTGAGGAATCTGTCATTATAAACTCATAATCAAAGAACTAGGTGCTGCTTGGGCTCTGAGTAAACAGAAGGCTTTATATACTCTCCCTCTTCAAGAGAGAAAACTGTAGATGGCATGGAAGCTCACATGTTGTCTACACTCATGATACTTATCACCTACATTAAATTGACTTACTAGGAGTCATAATGTTGCTATACTTGTAATATTAAAGGTTAAGCTCTTTCATGTTACAGATAAAAGACAATTAGTGATATACGTTAATGTTTTTATAAAAAGAAAACAAATTATCTTGATTATATAGCATGCCACATGCCATTGGTCTTTACAAAGGCTTGTCCAACCTCCATGGGAACACTTCATGCTACATACATGCATCACTTGTGGTAACAAGGAGCTCACTCCGAATTGGAAAACCTGATTGAATCTCAGGATACAGAGAATTGTCTCAAGTGCCTTTCCGAAAGTCTTGGCTCCCACAAAACCCCAAGTACAATTGGCCAACCACTTTCACCCTTAACTTTCAAGCTCATGTGTATTTTAAGGGAAATTCAATCCGTATGTTTCTGAATCATGGATACTGAATCCATTAAGATTTTTGTTTGGTAAGAGCTTTCTAAATCCCAAGATGACTTATGAGACTTTTTATAGCCTGTTTACTCTGAAACAAAGAAATCATGTCTTGTTAAAAGTAAACAAGATTTAAAAGTATGAAACTTTGAGGCTTAGAGAAAACTAAAGTTCAAGAAAGTTTATGTTCATCCAACCTGTGCAAAACTCATTAGTTGATTTCTCTGATTTACTCTATCCCAAGCAGAAATAATGACACCTTGGGCCAAGAAATCATATTTTTATAAACATTGTCTACAGTATTTTAGAACCACATAGCTCTTTTACTTGAGGCAATAGTCATTCAATGGAGTTGCATACTTACTCCTTTTCTCATAAAAACATTTTCAAAGGTGAGTGTGACTGATTTTGAGTTATGATTTCAGTTTGTGTGTGTGTAAACTCTGAACAGCTCCTGGCAAAATTCTCATTAATTCTTGTGCTGTTAATTTGGAATGTATGATTTGGAATAACATTTACTTATAATTCAACTATGAAAACAGGTTTGGAAACAAACTGACATGATAAGCAAAAGTTGGGTGGAGACATTTTATAATTTCATTATATCACCTATTTATAATCACAAACTAGTTTAAAGTGTTTAATTAGTGCCCTTTCAACAAACAATATATACTTATTATAAATAACTATCTTTATTGAAGAAAATTACTAATATTCCTTAGCTGTAAAATATTAATATACCCAGAAGTTGTATGTATTGGGTAGTAACGAAATGTAATTTATTTAATCTGTGACTTTGGTTGGCTATTTCTTTCTTATTTGCCTGAATGAGTG
Source organism: Colobus angolensis palliatus (assembly GCF_000951035.1). Lineage (NCBI taxonomy): Eukaryota > Metazoa > Chordata > Mammalia > Primates > Cercopithecidae > Colobus > Colobus angolensis. Next base: position 52,529 of record NW_012116566.1, read on the forward strand.
ATATGTGATATGTATTTTCTGGTATCAGAAATTTCTTAATTCAAAACAGATATCAGAGTCAAAGAGACACCACTTTGTGAGCCAGCCACATTACTTCCAACATATTCTAGCTGAGAACCCCTTAATAAACACATAAAGAAGCCATTTCAATCACAGTATTTCTCCAAATGGGTAGAGTTGTGAAAATATTACTAACACACAAACTTTATTAATGTATGTGTTTTGAAATAAGTTTAGAAATTGCAACAATAAATATGTTTTAGGCATCTATTACATGAAAGGCACCATCCTAGATACTAGAGAATTATCAACATAAATAAAACCACAATTTTACAGTGGGAGAAGCTGACAAACAGGCAACAAAGCCAAACACAGGCTGAAGGGCAAATGCTTTATGATGCACACTGAAATGTGCTGAGCAGAACTGGGAAGAACAATGGAGAAAGCTTCCAAGCATGTGAATTGGGCCCTGAAGAAAGAATCTACCTGTGTGGCAAGTGGAAGGAAAGGGGATGCTGGGAGCCATTACTAGCCAAGGAAGGCATAAGCAACATAAACAAAGGCAGAAGAGAGGAATACTGAGCAGGCTTGGAGGGTCCCAAGTAATTGACATGACCCAAGCACCGGTGGTGAAAAAAGATTATCCTGTAGCTAAACTTGGATTGGATTAAATATACTGGGGTGCTATAGGAAAATCCAGTGCTAAATATGGGCTAGAGGAATATAAAATTATCCAGTTTTCTATTTTTAACAACTTTATTGAGGTACAATTGATATACCAAAAACTATACATATTTAATAAATACAATTTGATGAGTTTGGACAGAAACATACACCCCTGAATCTATCATCACAATCAAGGTAATAAACGTGTCCATCACTTCCAGAAGTTTCTTCATACCCCTTTGTTCTTTTGCTTTTTTAGGTTTTTTTTTATGATAAGAACACTTAGAATTATATCTACTCTCTTGAATTTTTAAGGACACAATGCAGTATTATTAGTACTGCACTTTAGGAACTCTGTTGTACATCAGATCTCTAGAACTTATTCATTGTGCATAACCGAAACTTTACACCCATTGAACAGCTTCCCATTCCCTGCTCCCCTCAGCCCCTGGCAACCACCATTCTAATCTCTGCTTCTTTACTTGTCCTCTGTTACTATCTTATTTTGCTTAGCATAATCTCCTCCAGGTTCATTCATGCTGTGACAAATACTAGGATTTCCTTCTTTTTAAAGGTGGAATAATAGTCCATTGTGTATGTATACCATCTTTTCTTCATCCATTCGTCTGCCCATGGACATTTTGTGTTGTTTCCACATATTGGCTCTTTTGAGGCGATGAACATAGGAATGCAGATATGTCTTTCAGATCCTGATTTCAATTCTTTTGGATATATACCCAGAAGTTGGATTGCTGGATCATATGGTAGCTCTACTTTCAAGTTTCCGAGGAGTCACCATACTGTTTTCCATTTTCCATTTTACTGCATCATTTTACATTCCCACCAAAGCATATAAGGCTTCTAATTTCCCTACATTGTCTCCAGTGGTTGTTATCTTTTGTTTTTTTTAATATATTCTCAAACCTTTTCTATGGAGGTGCAGGCTCCACTCCTCTCCCTCCCTCCTGAGGGAGAAGTCTCAAGGTTGTGTGTCTTCTTTCAGTCTTGCAGAGGTGTGCTGGCTGCAGTAAGCCACCTGCTCCTCTTCTTTAGGGAAGTGCACTAAAAGTGTAAGATGTTGGATGCACCCTCCACTCCTGCTCCTCCCTCCCTCCTGGTGGAAAGTCTGGGGTTGTGTGTTTTCTCCCTATCTTGCAGAGCCCTGTTAACTGCAGGAAGCTGCTCTCACTCTTTGCTTTGTTCTTAACTCTCCTCAGGCATTCAAATGACACCAGTTCCCTCAGTGCTCTGGGTGAGGCAGAAGAGAAGCGGGTCCTTCAGACAATGTCTGAATGCAGTGCCTGCTCCACTCTCTCTTTCCCCTGAGGGAGAAGTCTCAGGCTGATGCAAGCTTTCTTGGAACTGAGCTGTGCTGGCCTGGAGAAAGGTCTGACCTGGGGAAGGTAAAAATTTCCCTTCTTACTAATTTCCACCTGGCTTTTCTCAGTTTTGTGCTCATCTGGGGTACTGTAGCTTCTTCTCTGGCATTTTGAACTTCTCCTAAAGGTATTTTGCTCTGCCTATGTTCGTTAAATCAGTGTTTCTGTGGGGACATGAGGGCTGGGACTATGCATTCCACCATCTTGCTGATGTCATTCTCACTCCTAATCTTCTACTCTTAAGGGATATGAGTAAAGAAAAGAGTAAGTGTTCTAATGAGAAATAAACCCACTAGGTAGGTTGAAAAATGAGATTCTTCTTCCTTCAGTCAAGTGAGATTGACAAAGGAAAAAAAAGGAGAGAGGAACAGAAAAGTGGGGTAAAGAGGATGGAGCAAGGGGAAAAAAATATTTTCTTATGAAGAATTTCAACCATGTATATAATGTGTTGTTTAATTTTATATGAAATATCCTTGATATGGACATCAAGAGAATAAAATATCAAATTAATGTGTCATTGATCTCAACAAAAGGGATAAAATAGATTCTTTTGTCAACTTTAAATTTCTGACAGAAATAAACTTTTGGATAATGTTAAGGTTTGGTCCCTCCACGGATTTAAAGAAAACACATTTCTCCACTTAACATTTCAGAGACAACCTAACTGAAATATACTTGGAGGGGTGGACTCCAACAATGGGTGTGGTCCCATTTTAATATGTTAAAACAACAAAGGCTTTAGCATCATCTGATCTATTATCCCTGCAATAACACTGAGGTCCCACAGATAACTGAAATATTCTATAAACATTAAATGTTCCACACAAAAAGTTTCCATATTCCCAGGCAACAAATCAGAGGTCATACACAAAGAAAGTACTATAGATTTCCATAATATTAACACATTTATTTAGAATATTTTACTAATTCCTTAAGTTTTTTGAAACGTAGCATAGACTTTGTCTCTTGTTCCTGCTTCTTCCCACTCTCCCTCTGTTATAAAAAATAGTCAAAAGATAGGAAGGGTGGGGAGACCAAAGGAGTCAAAATTAATCCCATAGTGAATCATCTTTAAGCTATTCAAGAAAATGTGAAAAAATTGTCCTTCTATCAAAAGGTATATCTAGCACAAACGCTTGATTTTTTGTCACTTTTCAGCATAGTATTATGTATACTACACAGAGCAAAAGTATTAAGCTCAATGAATTTTCATGGAAGAAACATACCCATATAACCAGCACCCAAGGAAGATAATGTTCTTGTTTTGCTTCCTAGTTACTACACTCTTGAAGTAACCCTATGCTGACAATTGACCTATTTGGTACTTTATATAAATGAAATTACATCATACATACTTTTTGTGTCTGGCTTCTTTTAGTCAAGATCGCATTTGTGAATTCACCCATACTGCATAATATAGTTGTAGATCATTCATTCTCATTGTTCCAAAGTACTCCATTGTGTGACTATACTACAATTTATTCATTCTACTGTGGATGGGCATTTGGGTAGTTTCTGGCTATTTTGAATAGTGTTGCTATAAATATTCTTGAACATTCCCTGATATACATATATACACATACACACATATTAAATATTTATATATAATATTTATATATAATATATATTTTTATATAATAATATATAAAAATATTTTTATATAACAAATAATATATATGTGTATATATGTATATCAGGGAATGTTCCAGAATACATATATATTTTTCAGGGAATGTTCAAAAATATTTATAGCAACACTATTAGTATACACACAAATATTTGTGTGTACATACACACACACACACACACACACACACACAGTCAAAATTAATCTCATAATGAATTATCTTTGAAACTATTCAAGAAAATGTGAAAAAGTGCCTTCCCTCCAAGACTACGTATATATTGTACATATATATATATACACATGTTTGTTGGGCATCTATCTAGGAGTGGAATTACTACTCATAGCATATGCATATGTGTAGATTTAATAGATACTGCCAAACAGCTTACCAAGGTGTTTTATCACTGCACATTCTATCAGCTGCATATGGCATTCTGATGGCACCACAGATTAGCCAACACTTGGCATTTTTATTCTTTTCTCATTTCAACTATTTCAGTAAGTGTGTTGTAGCATCCCATTGTGATTTTATTTTGCATTTCCTCAATGACTAATGAGGCTGAGCACCTTTGCCTATGCTTATTGGCCATCCAGATACCCTCTTTTGTGGTATGTCTGAGTCTCTTACCCGTTTTTATACTGTTTTTTCTGTGTTTCTTTATTATTTGTTGCTTTTAAAAATACATTCTGGATATAGAACATTTTGGATATATGTCCTGCAAATATCTCATCCTACACATGGGCTGAATATTTATTTTTTGATATGGTTTCGATCTGTGTCCCCACCCAAACCACGTGTTCAATTGTAACAGTGTTGGAGGGTGAAGCCTGGTGGTAGGTGATTGGATCATGGGGCGGTCTCTCACAAATGGTTTAACACCATCCCCTTTGATACTGTCACCTTGATAGTGAGCGAGTTCTGGTTGTTTAAAAGTCTGTAGCGCCTCCCCCACCCTCTCTTCTCCTGCTCCCTCTTTGCCTTCCTGCATAACTAAAGGCTTCCTGAAGCCTCCCTAGATGCAGATGCTGCTATGCTTCCTGTACAGCTTGCAGAACCATGAGCCAATTAAACCACTTTTCCTATTAATTACCCATTCTCAGGTATTTCTTTACAGCAATACAAAGAACAAACTAATACACTTTCCAATGATGATCTTTGTAAACACAAGTTTCTGATTTTAATATGGTCCAATTTATAGATTTTTCTTTGATGGTGTGTACATTTTCGTTTTTCAAAGAAATTTCTACCTCTCCCAAGGTCATGAAAATATTCTGATATGTTTTTCCTTTAAGGATTCTATCATTTTACCTTTCACACTTAGATCTACAATTCTTTCAGAATTTACTTTTTGTGTAGTGTGAGACAGGGTCCAGATATGTTTCTTTTTCACATGGGCATCCAAGTGACTCACTCTTTCCTTGCTTTGCCATAAGTCAGATGAACGTATACATCAGGGTCTGCTTGTGAACTCTATTTTCTTCCATTGGTCGATGTTTCTTTTCTTGTATGAATACCATGGCCTTAATTATCACAGTTTAGCTTCAGTCCTGTTTTGCTTCTGTTCTTTAAGATTGAGTTGTGTGATCCTGATTCTTTGCATAAATTTTGTAATCAGACTGTCAATTTCCACAAAACAATCCTGCTTGACTTTAAAATAAGATTGTGAGGATTTAAGAATCAATTTGAAGATAATGATGTCTTAATAATATTGAGTCTTTGGGGTCATGACATTGACACACTTTTCCATTTATAACATTTTCTTTAATTTTTCTTAGTAATGTTTTGGAGTTTTCAGTGACGAGACCTTGCACATATTTTGTCAGATTTTCTCCAGGTGCTTGTTTTTGACACTGTTTTAAATTGCACAATATATATATTTTTTAAGACTTTTTTTTTTAATACTTTAAGTTCTAGGGTACATGTGCACAATGTGCAGGTTTGTTACATATGTATACATGCGCCATGTTGGTGTGCTGCACCCATTAACTCGTCATTTACATTAGGTATATCTCCTAATGCTATCCCTCCCCCCTCCCAACAATAGGACCTGGTGTGTGATGTTCCCCTTCCTGCGTCCAAGTGATCTCATTGTTCAGTTCCCACCTATGGGTGAGAACGTGCGGTATTTGGTTTTCTGTTCTTGGTGATAGTTTGCTGAGAATGATGGTTTCCAGTGGCATCCATGTCCCTGCAAAGGACACGAACTCATCGTTTTTCATGGCTGCGTAGTATTCCATGGTGTATATGTGCCACATTTTCTTAATCCAGTCTGTCACTGATGGACATTTGGGTTGATTCCAAGTCTTTGCTATTGTGAATAGTGCCGCAATAAACATACAAATTGCACAATATATTTTAAATTTGATTTTGTAGTTTCGGTTGCTTATGTATAGAAATATAATTGATTTTTGTACCCACACTGTATTTACCTATGAGTTCTTATAGTTTGTCTATACATTCTTTAGGATTTTCTACATAACATATCATGTATGTAGAAATAATGGCAGCTTTGCTTTCTTGTTTCAATTCCGGAATTAGAGTAAATAAGAATTAAAGATAACAGAAAAAATGTAAAACCCATTGCATAAAACCCCAAACACATTAAAAAATAACTTGTCTTTATGTTCTTTATGACATTAGCATCCTAGAGTAACGTTAGGATGCTTCCTGAAAGCAAAGTGTTTTCCTTGGCTAGTCCACCTGTGTTGTAATTTGGATGTCACCTCATATTGTTCTATCTTTCTGCCTGCTCATAGGACGGACATAGCAGATTTTGTCTTAGAAACTCTTGATGTTAGTAAATCAGTTTGAATTAATGCAAGCAACCAAAAGACCGAGATGTGAGAACAGGCAGAGCACTGAGGACCTGCACAGTGAGATTTGAGGAGCTCCAAGAGGTGTGCGTGGGGGAGGAGAATACATTTCTTTGAAGCCCACATTTCCTGCATCTGTGCCTTTGCCTGTGCTCCGTGCCCTTCTTCCTTGAGGGGAATATCCTTCTCTATGGCAAACATCAATCCTAAGCAAGTAGGAAACTCAGAAATGAATAGTTTGAGCAAGGTAATAGATCTTTCTTAACAAGTAGACTGTTCTGGTCTTTTGAAAAAGATCTTTCTTTGAATATGCAATAGTCATTTCTATTTTATTTTGTCTGATTTCCTTTTAAGAGATGAAGGTGACCTACAGCAAAAGCCCAAGGGCATAGGTAATTTGATTTCTATGTATTCCTGTGGTAATAAAACAAGAATCAGAAGGAATAAAGAAAAATTTTTCTTTTGTATTTTCTCTGTAGTGCACACCAGAGTGTCAGAAGGTGGCCTTTGAGAATGAAAGCAAACAGTTGAGGCCTGTTTCCACTCATCACAGCACTGTAATGATGTCTATATTGTGCACAGGAAAAGTCCCACATTGACACCCTAGTACACTTAGACCCACTGGGAGGCAGGAATGCAGAGGCAGAAGCACAGAAAAAAGATCAGAGACACTAGGAGAGAGACAGAGCGGGACCAGAAAAGACAGAACAAATGCTTCTTAGGTTGGGATCCCCTCAAACAGTCTCTGAGAAAAGAATTTCTAAGCCTGTCATTTACTTGGGCAGTAATTCCAGAAAGTACAGAGGGGTGGGGGAGTGAGGCTGGAAACAGGAAAACCAATGAGAAGTAGAGTAATTAGTGAGGGACACCAATCCTGCCGGAGACCTTCTGAGAGACTATGTGTGTGCACTGTCTAACCCAGCAGCCACTCACTACATATGGCTATTTAAATTTCCATTTAAATTAACTAAAATTTAAATTTCAGTTCCTCATCCACACTAGCCACATTTTAAGTGCTCAATAGCTTCATGTGGCTAGTGGCTACCCTTTTGGACAGGGCATGTGGTGGAACATTTCCACTATTACATAAAGTTCTGTTAGACAGTGCTGGTGCAGATCCTGGCTCAGAATTGTCTCACCTGAGGGGGAAGGAAACTAAGATAGCTATCCACCAACTCCTATCCCTTATTGAATAAGGGTCATCCATGAAGAATTAACTACTCTGTCTTTTGGCTTACTCCCCCTGTCAGAGACCACCCTCAGGCAAAGAGATGCACAGAGCCATCAGTGTGCAGGTTTTGCTGGCAGGTGACTCTGGAATGGCTTTAGGCATAAGTATGGCTCACCAGTTATCTGCTACAGGTGTATGCAAAATAGAAGGGAGAGAGAAATCATGACACAAAGAAGATTAGAAAATAAAGCCTGGTGGATAAAGAAGAAGAGAGAAAGAAAGTAAGCAACCATCTCAGAAAATAATCACATGCAAAGTACAACACACTGCCTAGTCAAAACAACGAGGACTATCTCAAGACCAAAAACAAAAACAAAATGATTGGCAAATATCTGCATTACCCATTTTTACTTCTGGGAAACCCAATCTTGCACCCATACACCCCAGCCTGTTCCTCTCTTAAATGGTAAGTTGACCTCACTTAGACCTAGCCCCTTGCCATGGTTTACTACTTTTTTTTAACGGTATTACAAATTGGATAGGGAGCCCAGGGCAGAACTTACTGCATGGAAGAGAAGGCAGCAGATGTAGTAGAATGATGTCAAAAGTTCTAGAAAAACTACACAGTCCTCCCAACTCTTCTTCCTCCCTGGAGCCTGCCTCATAGCCTAGGAAAAGATTCAACTCTCGCCAAGCTGCCTGTCAGACTTTTTGATGGCTGAAATAATTTTAACAGGAGACAAAGCCTTCACTTCCGTGGTTCTATTATTAGAGATGAAGCTGGGAATCTAAATAACCTTGGAGAGAAAACAATATTTAAATCTTTTATCGGTTATATATAATTCTCTCAAAAATTTTTCTGATTGTGAAGAGGCTTTTCATAGGAATGCGTGAGTATTTTTTGAATTGGTCCATATGATTTGAAATATCAAGTTTCAATGTTCTTATCACATATTCCTTTAAAAAATGCAGTTGAGTTTCAGCCACAATGGCCAACTAGATGCAGCCAGGAGGAACATCTGCGACTGGGAGACGGGGATGTCAGGAAGACTGGCACACTTTAAGCAGACTTCAGAGGAAAGGCATTCAGAGTGGATAGAGTGAGGACACAAGCTGGGCTGAAGGGGGAAAAAGCTGGATGCCCTGCACAGGTTTACTGAGCACCGGGACTCATTCCTAGCCCCCAGCGACTCCTGGGGAAGGGGTGGGTTGAATAGGTAAGGAGCAGCCCACTCCCACCATGGACCTCCAGACTCCAGGCAGCAGAAAACCCCATGACCCCCACAGACACTTGAGCTGGCAGGGAGAGTTGCTTAGACAGGGGGTAGGAGCAGGACTCCAGCCTGTGTGGAGCCTGCAGAGTTTGGTGTGGGAGCAGCTGCAGTGGAGCTGGCCAGGGACACCAATCCCCCAAGGCTCGTCATGGTCCTCTAGGTGACTTTGGCCATAGGGGAACTATCAGACCTGGACAGAGGAGGGCGGTCTTTTCTGTGAGGTGGGGCAAGTCCACCCTGAGTGCTCTCCTGTCTGTTGGCCTCTGCTAGGGCCCCAGCCTGGCCACACCTGATGGCAGTGCAACCTTAGATGCTCAACCAGGGTGCTTCCTCATCACAGCTCCTTTGTAGGTAGACCTTGCCTGACTATCAGAGAGCTCCAGTAGAGCGACCCTGCTGATGCACACCAGCCCACACATAGTCTCTTGTCATCACAGCTTCCCCTGTGCCACTTTTCTGGTGTTCACTTGCCCACAACCTTTCCCCTATCCCCAACCTCTTTGCTGGTGTGTGAACATGTGTGGGCCTCACACTCCCTCTCCTCCCAGTGCATGTGTGTGCAGACCCTGCTGCTGCTGCTGATATGAGCGCAACCCACCACCCCCACCTCCAGCTAACATGTGAGCACTCAACCACACCACCATTGCTGGTGCAAATGTGCACACAAACACCAGCAATCTCGCCCCACGCATGCCGACACCACAATTGTTGTGAATGCACCAATAAATACCAGTGGCTCCACACCCCCATGCCAAGACCACTGCTGGTGCAAACACACACACAGACACTGGCAACCCCACCCACCCCTGCACCGCCACTGCTGACAGTACAAACACATGCAGGCAACCCCCCTTGTGCCCCACTGCAGGTGGAAGCACATGCAGGAATGCTGCAGCCCTGCTTCTGCCAACTAACACACACGCACCCCACCATACTGCCATGGCTACTGGCATGTGTAAGTGAGCATGGATCATGCAGCCAACACTCCAGTGAAGTGCTTTAGCCAACACCACCCTTCAAAGCGTGGTGACCAGTGAACTGGGAACACCTTGGTCTCTCTGGCACAGCAGGTTCTTAACTTTGAGGGGCCACAGAACAAAGCTAGAGACCCAATAACAGCCTCCCAGAGTAAGAACATGCAGACAAGGAGCACTGAGCTGAGTCTCAGCCACCTAAAATCTTCCAGAAACAAACCCAGTCAAATGAACCCACCTTATACCACAATCAAACTGCCAAAGACATCAAAGAAGATAAAAGAAAAAAAAAATCGATCCACAGGACAGCAACTTCAAAGATTGAAGGAACATCATCCCACACAGATGAGAAAGAACCAACACAAGGACTCTGGCAAAAGTCCTTTTACATCCAAATGATCACAATAGTTTCCCAGCAATGGTTCTTAACCAAGGTGAAATGGCTGAAATGACCAAAATATAATTCAGAATATGGATAGGAATGAAGATCGTTGACATCTGGTAGAAAGTTGAAACCCAATCCAAGGAATCTAAGGAATCCAAGGAATAAAATAAAGTTACATAGGAGATAAAAGACAAAATGGCTATTTAAAGAAAGAGCCAAACTGATCTCACAGAGCTAAGAAATTCACTTCAAGAATTTCAAATGTCAACTGCAAGTATTAACAACAAAATTAACCAAGCTAAAGGAGGACTCACAGAGCTCAAAGACTAGTTCTCTAAAATACCACAAACAAAACTAAGAAAAAATAATAAGATGAAAGAATAAAATCTCCAAGAAATATGGGATTATGTAAAGAGACTAAATCTATGACTCATTGGCATCCCCAAAAGAAAGATAAAAAGCAAGCAACTTGGAAAACATATTTGAGAATATCATTCATGAAATTTTTTTTGACCCCACTATAGAAGCTAACATTCAAATCCATGAAATGCAGAGAACCCCGGCAAGATACTACACAAGATGACCATTCCCAAGAAACATAGTCATTAGACTCTCCAAGGTAAAAGTGAAAGAAAAAAATGTTAAAAGCAGCCAGAGAAAAGGGACAGGTCCCCTGCAAATGGAACCCCATTGAGCTAACATTGAACCCTTCAGTAAAAATCCTATAAGCCAGAAGAGATTGGGGGCCTATATTCAGCTTTCTGAAAGAAAATAAATTCCAACAAAAAGTTTCATATCCAGAAAAACTAAGCTTCATAAGCAAAGGAGAAGCGAGATCCTTTTCAGACAAGTAAATGCTAAGGGAATTCATTACCACCAGACTTGCCTTATGAGAGGTCTTTAAAAGAGTGCTAAATATGGTAAAGAAAGACCATTATTGAGGACCACAAAAACACACTTAAGCATGTAGATCACTGACACTATAAAGCAAAAACACAATCAAGTCTGAATAGTAATCAACTTACAATATGAGGACAGAATTAAATCCACACATACCAATATTAACCTGAATGTAAATGGGCTAAATGCCCCAACTAAAAGGCACAGGGTGGCAAGTTGGATGTAGAAGCACAAGGAAGACACAACTGTATGCTGTCTTCAAGAGACCCATCTCACATGCAATGACAGCCATAGGGTCAAAGTAAAGCTATGGAGGAAAATCTATCAAGAAAATGGAAAACAGAAAAAAGAAGAGGTTGCTATTCTAATTTCACACAAAACAAAATTTAAGCCAATAATGATCAAAAAAGACAAGGGCATTACATAATGGTAAACAGTTTGATTCAATAAGAGAATCTAACTATCCTAAATATATATGCATCCAAAACAGGAGTACCCAGATGCATAAAGGAAGTTCTTAGAGACCTATGAAGAGACTGAGATAGCCACACAATAATATGGGAGAATTCAATACCCCAACGACATTATAAGACAGATCATCAAGGCAGAAAACAAGTATTTTTGGACCTGAACTTGACCCTTGACCCAATGGGCCTAATAGACATCTACAGAACTCTCCACCCAAAAGAAATGGAATATATATTCTTCTCATATGGACATGGCACATACTCTAAAATCAACCATACAATCAGCCATAAAACAATTCTCAGCAAATTTTAAAAACCTGAAATCATACCAAACATTCTCAGATCACAGGCAATAAAAATAGAAACCAATACTAAGAAGATCACCCAAAACCATACAATTACATGGAAATTTTAAAACTTGCTCCTAAATGACTTTTGGATAAGCAATGAAATTAAGGCAGAAATTAAGAAATTCCTGAAACTAATGAAAATAAGGATACAACACACCAGAATATCTGGGACATAGCTAAGGCAGTGTTAAGAGGGAAGTTTATAGCACTAACATTCACATCAAAAATTTAGAAAGATTTCAAATTAACAACCTAACATCACACTTAGAGGAGCTAGAGAAACAAGAGCAAACTAACCCCAAATGTAGCAGAAAATTTAAAATAACCAAAATCAGAATTGGACTAAAGGGAATTGAGATACAATAAAAAAAAAAAAATACAAATCTACAGTTCCAGGAGTGGGTTCCTCGAAAGGATAAATAAGGCAGATAGACTGCTAGCTAGACTAAAAATATAGAAAAGAAAAAGAGAGAAGATCCAAATAAACACAATCAGAAATGACAAAAGGGACATTACCACTGACCCTACAGAAATACAAAAATACCCTTAGAGACTACTATGAACACCCCTACGTACACAAGTTAGAAAAAAGGCATAAATTCCTAGGCACATACAACCTCTCAAGATTGAACCAGAAAGAAATTGAATCCCTGAACAGACCAATAACAAGTTCTGAAATTTAGTCAATAATAAAAATTCTACCAACCAGATAAAAAAGCCATGACCAGAAGAATTCATAGCTGAATTCTACTAAATGTAAAGAAGAGCTGGTACCATTTCTACTGAAACTATTCTCAAAAATTGAAGAGGAAGGACTCCTATGTAAATTATTCTATGAGGCCAGCGTCATCCTAATACCAAAACCTGACAGAGATACAGCAAAAAAAGAAAACTTCCAGCCGATATCTTTGATGAACATAGATGCACAAATCCGCAAAAAAAATGCTAGCAAACTGAATTCAGCAGCACATCAAAAAGCTAATCCAACACAATTAAGAAGACTTTATCCTCGGAATACAAAATTGGTTCAGTATATACAAATCAATAGATCTGATCTGTCACATAAACAGAACTAAAAACAAAAACCACATGTTATCTCAATAGATGAAGAAAACACTTAATAAAATTCAACATCCCTTCATATTAGAAACTCTCAACAAACTAGGCACTGATGGAACATACCTCAAAACCATCTGTGACAAATTCACAGCCAACATCATACTGAATGGGCAAAAGCTGGGAGAATTTCCCTTGAGAGCTGGAACAAGACAAGGATGCCCAGTGTCACCACTCTTATTGAACATAGTACTGAAAATGCTGGCCAGAGCAATCAGGCAAGAGGAAGAAATAAAAGGCACCCAAATAGGAAGAGAGGAAGTCAAACTATCTCTATGTGTAGATGATACTATTCTATACCTAGAATACCCCATAGTTTCTCTAGGCCCAAAAGCTCCTACATCTGATAAGCAGGTTCACCAAAGTTTTGGGATACAAAATCAATGTACAAGAATCAGTGATATTTCTATACACCAATAATATCCAAGCTGAGAGCCAAATCAAGAATGCAATCCCATTCATAATAGCCACAAAAAGAAGAAGATGCCTAGGAATACAGCTTAGCAGGCAGGTGAAAGATCTCTACAACACTGTTCCAAAACAATCAGAGATGACACAAACAAATGTAAAAACATTCCATGCTCATGGATAGGAAGAATCAATATTGTTAAAATGGCCATACTGCCCAAAGCAGTATACAGATTCAAACTACCTATCAAATTACCAATAACATTCTTCACAAAATTAGAAAAATACTATTTTAAAATTCATATGGAATCAAAAGAGAGCCTAAATAGCAAAGGCAGTCCTAAGTAAAAAGAACAAAGCTGGAAGCATCACATTACCCAACTTTGAGATATATTGCAAGGCAACAATAACCAAAACAGCATGGTACTGGCACAGAAACAGACACATAGACCAATAGAATAGAAAATAAAGCCCAGAAATAATGCCACACACCTAGAACTATCTGATCTTCAACAATGTTGATTAAAATAAGCAATAGGGAAAGGACTCCCTATTAAATAAATGATGATTAGATAACTGGATAACCATATGCAGAAGATTGAAACTAGACTCCTTTATTACACCATATACAAAAATCAACTAAAGATGGACTAAGGAGTTAAATGTAAAACCCAAAACTGTAAAAAAAAAAAAAAAAAAAAAAGCCTAGAATAGAACTTAGGAAATATCATTCTGGACATAGGCCCTGGCAAAGATTTCATGATGAAGATGCCAAAAGCAATTGCAACAAAAACAAATATTGATACGTGGTACCTAATTAATCAAAGAGCTTCTTCAGAGCAAAAGGAACTGTCAACAAAGTAAACAGACAACCTAAAGACTGGGAGAAAATATTTGCCAACTATGCTTCTGACCAAGATCTAATATCCAGAATCTATAAGGAACTTAAAACAAATTTACAAGAAACAAATCAACAGTCTGATTAAAAAATGGGCAAAGGACATGAACAGACACCTTTCAAAAGAAGACATACATTCAGTCAACAAGCATATGAAAAAATGCTCAACATCACTAATCACTAGAGAAATTCAAATTAAAACCACAATGAGATAGCATCTCACACCAGTCAGACTGACTATTATTAAGAAGTCAAAAAATAACAGATGCTGGCAAGGTTGTCAAGAAAAGAGAAGGTTTATACACTGATGAGCAAAACATAAATTAGTTCAGCCATTGTGGAAAGCAGTGTGGCAATTTCTCAAACAACTCAAAATAGAATTACCATTCAACCCAGCAGCCCCATTTTGGGGTAAATACCCAAAGAAACATAAATTATTCTACCATAAAGACACATGCACATGTATGCTCATCACAGCACTATTCACAATAGCAAAGACATGGAACCAACCTAGATGCCCATCAACAGAAGACTGAATAAAGAAAATATGGTACATATAGGCCAGGTGCGGTGGCTTACACCTGTAATCCCACCATTCTGGGAGGCCAAGGCAGGTGGATCATAAGGTCAGGAGATCGAGACCATCCTGGCTAACATGGTGAAACCCTGTCTCTACTAAAAATATAAAAAATTAGCCGGGTGTGGTGGCAGGCACCTGTAGTCCCAGCTACTCAGGAGGCTGAGGCAGGAGAATAGTGAAACCCAGGAGGCGAAGGTGGCAGTGAGCCGAGATCATGCCACTGCACTCCCGCCTGGGCAACAGAGCGAGACTCTATCTCAAAAAAAAAAAGAAAGAAAAGAAAATATACATGTATACCATGGAATACTACATAGCCATAGAAGAAACAAGATTATATCCTTTGCAGCCACATAGATGGAGCTGGAGGCCCTCACCCTAATGCAGGAAGAGAAAACCAAATTCTGCATGTTCTTGCTTATAAGTGGGAGCTAAACATTGAATGCCACAGATGTAAAGAAGGGAACAATAGACATCAGAGCCTACTTGATGGTGGAGGGTAGAAGGAGAGGAAAGATTAAGAAGTTACCTATCAGGTACTATGCTTATTACCTGGGAGATGAAATAATCTGTACACCAAACTCCCATGACATGCAATTTACATATGTAACAAACCTGCACATGTACACTTGAACCCAAAATAAAAGTTAGGAAATAAATAAATAAGTACAAAATACAAAAAACAATTCTGAGAGATTTATCTTAAGGGAAGAAGGGAATTATTATCCATTCTGGGTAAGCAGAAGGGAACATGGTATAGAAAGTGGGTTGTAGTGCCAAAGATTATAAATGAAAGGCTGCCTGCCGGATACAACCTTAGGCATGTGGTAAAGGTCAGCTTCACCAATTATAACTCAAGCCAATGTCAGTCACTGCCATTTGCACACAATGACAAGGGCACTTCACCTCTGTAGTATTATTCTCAAAAATGTATAACCCCCATCCAAACATGAGAAAGGCATCAGACGCACCCAAGTTGAGGGACATTCTACAAAATCCCTGAACTCACAAGGTCATGAAGAACAAGGAAAAACCCAGAAACTACCACAGGTCAGAGGAGGCTAAGGAGGGATGAGAACTAAATGCAATGAGGTATCTGGGATGGTATGCTGGAAGAGAAAAGAGACATGAGTCGAAAAACTGGTGAAATCTAATTAAAATAGTTTGGTTACAGTAATATCTTAGTCCATTTTCTGTTGCTTCTTACAGAATACCTTAAACTGCATTACTTGTAAGGGAAAAGGATTTATTTCTTACTACAGAGACTGGGAAGTCTAAGGCAGAGAGGCCATATCTGGTGCAGGCCTTCTTACTGGTGGGGACTCTCTGCAGAGTCCCAAGGTGTCACAAGGTATGACATGGTGAAGGGGATGTGCATGTTAGCTCAGCTCTCTCTTCCTCTTTTTGCAAAACTACCAGACCCATGCTGGTAATAACCCATAAGCCCACTAATTCATTCATTCATACATGGATTAATCCATTCATGAGGGCAGAGTCCTCATGACTCAATCACTTCTTAAAGGCCCCACCTCTCAATACTACCACATTGAGGATTAAGTGTCAGCATGAGTTTTAGAGGAGATAAATATTCAAATCACAGCAAGTAAATAGACCAATGTCAATTTCCTAGATGTGATCACTAGACCACAATTATGTCATATGTTAATAGGAAAAACTGGGTGAATGGTACATGAGAAAGTTCTGCCACTGTTCTGTAGATATAAAATTATTCCAAAATTTAAAGCTTTAAAAAAAAGCTGCATTACCAAAGACCAGCTGCATAATGTTGCTTCTGCCTAGCCCTGCAATCAGAAAGAGTGAGGGGAAAAAAGTGAACATTATGATACTTAAATGGTAGAGACACAAGTTGGTTAAGTGAGTGTCTAACAAAGAAATGTAAGAATGGAAGAAAAAGTCCTTGAGGTTTGTTTATCTTAAACGTCTTCAACTATTAAAAACTCCAATTGAAGATAAAAATTTCATTTGCCAGAAGAAGACGAAGAAGTTAATATATCAAAATACATTTAACTTGACAAATTGTAATATAAATAGTTGCATTCAGAAGAGTGATGGGGAAATTAACTGTATTCTATGTGCCTGAGCCAAACAGAATGGTCTAAAAACCAGTGGTAACAGTTGGCGTGCAGAAATTAAGTCCAGCCCAAAGCTTTTCAGATAAGTCATTTACAATTAAAGGAAACAAAAATGTTGAAATGTATATGTTTTTAATGTATAAGTAGAGCATACTGGCCTACTGACAAAACAACAAATTGCAGTTTTATTTAGCCTCAATTTCTTTGTAATTATTGTAACTGACTCCCATTAAACACACACACACACACACACACACACACACACACCATATTTTTATGACAAATAACTGAATAGTTAACAGTTCCAAGACTCAACAACTTCAATAAGGGTTCTATAAATGGAAAAAATGTTCCAAACCCACTAACAATATAACTGGAAATATGGAAAAGTTTACCAAGTTTACAAAAAGAAATCTCTGAATCACATGAACTAAACAAATAAAGAACCCAAACTGCTGACTTAGCACAGGGGGGTTAGGAGGGCAACGACTAAGACATGGCAGGAAAAGCAATTAACAAAAGATGGGGTGGGGGGAAACATGCAACCAAGACTCAAAGTGAAAAATAAACTGAAAATCAATGGAAAATAAGATTTCTACAAGTACCAATGTGATGACATCAGATGAAACGCTTGCTAACCCTACAACTTATTCCATCTGACCTAATTAGTGTTAAAAATTTGTCACCTCATCTTCTCTTTTCATTCCTTTCTATCCATGTACTGTCTTAATATTTTATTGTTTATAACCTTATAATGTACGTGTATGTAACAGGGTGCTGAATGTGAATTTTCCTGGCCTCAGCAGAGACTCCTATGCACATTTCAAGGCACTATCCATTCCGAGTTCTTGATCAGTGCCTCTCAAATTTTAAAGTGTGCAAGAATCACCTGGGGATTTTGTACAATGCAATGTTTGTATATTTAACAACCTCCCAGGTAAAGCCATTGCCCTTGGTCCGAAGACCACACTTTGAATAGCAAGAGTCTAGAGCAGCCATGAGTCCTAGTCAAGAAACTGTGAAACAGCTTTGCAGGTGTGGCCCTTTTATTTCCTTCTAGCTTGCATAACAGAAGACAGAATTCCTTGGGTTTTTGAAAAGTCCAGTCATAAGGACCTTCTCTGCAGACAGTGCTCTGATTTGCTGTTTTCCCTTTCCTGGAAGCCAGTTGAAGAAGGTTTTAAGAGAACTCCATGGAAAGGCTGACTGTATACCTTAGAATTTAGAAGACAACAGGATGACTTCCTGATTCCCACCTGTCTAAACATGAAAAGAGAAAGGTGGGACTGTACAGGGAATGACCTGAACTTCCAGAGTTTGCAGGGACAAGGATGCATGCAACAAGAGAAAAAAGTCGACATTTTGAAGATACCACACCGGATGGAAACATGACCAGATTACAACTTTACCAGGAAAACAACTGCTTTCTTACCTTTCCGTCTAGTCTTTCTTCTCTCAGGGCTCCAAACAGCAGCTAGTAGGCAAGGAATAGGGTGGAACAGTTTATCTCATAGAGGGAGAAACAGCCCATGATGAGGACAACATTTCTGCCCACTACACCCACTACATGAATCTGATTTGGAGGCTGGTTGGAGCCAGAGTAGAAGAGAAGCCCCAAATTAACCGTGAAACAGCTGTGCAAGTGTGGCATAAGGTGTCCCATGATTTTTCAACTGGGTGGACTTTTAATTTTCCAGCAAAGTTCAAATCTGCTGAGATGCTAAAGACTTTACCCAGGGTTGGAAAAACACTATTCCATAGATTAAGTTTAATGAGGAGCAATGAGGGAAAAAAAAAGTTGTTTGTTCTTTGCATTTCAGAAGTCTGGTTGGTTGCATATCTGACATGCTCAGTTATGCTCTTTACAGGAAGGACATCAATAGATCATATATATATGCACATATATATTTACACACATACATATATACATATGTAGGTATGTGGAGATATTTGCACATGTGTCATGATGAAAAAGTAGAAAGGTTTAACAAGAACAAAAACATTTATATTACATCAAAAGAAATAATTATTTGGCAAATATCTGAATGCTAATCTGCCTTATCAAGACTTAGACATTGAGAGCCAAAAGAGACCCTAAGAATAATCTTGTCAAACTTTTACACTTCATGAAGGGGAAAACTAAGAAGATTATCAAGTTATGTGACTTATCTGATGACACAATTTCTCACTGGTGGCAGACCTAGGCCTGGAAGTCAGGTTCCATGACTCCTAACGAAGTTTTCCAATCAGCCACGAGGATAGGCAAATAATTTCAAAGAATCAATGTACCTAAAATAGGTAACAGATTTGTGGTTATTTATTTCATAAAAAACAATCATTTCAGTGGGAAACTTTGTCTGGTAAATAGGGCAGAAAAAAGTTCCACGATATAAACTTTATAAATTTAACATAAATTTGCTTAAAATAGTGTTAAGCCAAAACAGTCTTGAAAAAGAACAGGCTGGAGGTCTCAGACTTCCTGATTTTAAAGCCTATTACAAAACTACAGTAATCAAAACAGTGTAGTTCTGGCATAAAGACAGACATATAGGTCAATGGAGAATATAGAAGCCAGAAATAAACCCTTGCATATATGGTTAACTGATTTTGAAAAGGGTGCCAAGACTATTCAATAGTGAAAGGACAGTCTTTCCAATACATGGTGCTGGGAAAACTTAATATCTACATACAAAAGAATAAAGTTGGACCCTCACTTTACACCATATACAAAAATTAACTCAAAATATATTAAAGACACAGTAAGAGCTTAAACTATAAAGCTCTTTAAAAAATATAGGGGTAAAACTTAGTGACACTGGATTTAGCAATGATTTCGTGGACATGACACCAAAAGCATGGACAACAAAGGCAAAAGTAGACAAAATTCAGTACATAAAATGGAAAAACTTTTGTGCATCAAAGAAAATAATCAACAGAGTGTAAATGCAACCCAGGGAATGAAAGAAAATATTTGCAAATTACATACCTGATAAGGAGTTAATATCTAGAACATATAGGTAACTCCTACAACACACACACACATACACACACAGACAAATACAAAAATAGGCAAACAATTTGAATAGAAATTTCTTCAGATAAGATATTTAAATGGCCAATAAACACAAGAAAAGATGCTTAACATCGCTGATCATTAGGGAAATGGAAATTAAAGCCACAGTGACATGCCACCTGGTATGGTTTAGCTGTGTCCCCACCCAAGTCTCATCTTGAATTGTAACTCCCACAATTCCCATGTGTCATGAGAGGAACCCTGTCCTGTTTTCATGATAGTGAATCGGTCTCAAGAGATCTGAAAATGGGAGTTTCCCTGCACAAGTTCTCTCTTTACCTGCTGCCATCTATGTAAGATGTGACTTGCTCCTCCTTGCCTTCTACCATGATTGTGAGGTTTCCCCAGCCATGTGGAACTGTAAGTCCCTTATACCTCTTTTTCTTTCAGTCTTGGTTATGTCTTTATCAGCAGTGTGAAAGCAGACTAATATACTGCTTCATGACCATTGGGATGCCACTATCAAAAAAATAACAAGTATCAGCAAGAATGTGGAGAAATTGGGACCTTTGTGCATTGTTGGTGGGAATATAAAATGGTGCCACTGCTATGAAAAATAGTTCCTCGAAATATTAAAAAAATAGAATTGCCTTGTGATCCACAATTCTACTTTTGAATACATATCTGAAAGAATTGAAAGCAGGCTCTCAAAGAGACACCTGCACACCCATATTCATGGCAGCATTATCTGTAATAGCCAGAAGATGAAAGCAACCCAAGTGTCCATTTATAGATAAATAAACAAAACGTGGGAGATACACACACACACATACACACACACACACACACACACACACAATGGATTATTATAAATTCTTTAAAAGGAAGAAAATTCTGACACATGCTACAATGTGGATAAATTTTGAGGACATTAAAGTGAAATAAGCTAGCTCCAAAAACACAAACACTCTTTGATTCCAACTTCTATGATGTACCTAGAGTAGTCAAATTTTAGAGACAGAAAGCAGAGTGATAGTTGACAGGAGAGAATGGGGAGTTGTTTAATGGATATAGAGTTTCCATTTTGCAAGATGAAAATGGAGTCCTGAGATTGGTTTCCCAACAGTGATAATGCATTTCACATCACTGAACCGTATATTTTAAAATGTTTAAGATGGTGAATTTTACATTATGTGTATTTACCACTACTAATTTTTTTTCAGTTAAAGAGACAGAAGAGTGTTACAGGGATTCAAAAAACATCATCAAGGGTTTCTTCAGCCATCTCTTCTTTCCAAAGTCAGTATATCCACAGTTCAAGGCAGGAATGGCAAACAGATTCCAATTCATGGACACTCCCTGATCTCTGGTTGCTGGCACATCCTACTGAGGAGTCTCAGGGGCATGGAATGCAGCGAATCACTGTGATATCTGCCCCAGCATTGGGATGAGGGGGTGGTGACCTGCACGCCAATTTTTTGCCACGCATGGTTTATGGTTTACAGTAACCACTTTCACCACAGTGGTGTCCTTATAACCATTGTAAATACTAGGGCTGAGTTTACTGAAAAATTCCCACTATAGGAACAATGAGAATTATGCCAATACCATCAATCCTCACTTCTCTGCTTTAAAGAGGCAGTCAGGGAGGGCCCTAGTTGAGTAATGGAATAACATTTAGACCCACAGTTTTGCTTTGTTGTGACCAGCATGGCCAAACCTTCCAAGAAAATACAAATACAAAACCCTCAAATCATTGTTTTGGTTCTGACGAATTTGGTCAACCTTTGGAGTGTAAACAAGTGAAGAGCCTTTCACTGAGGCTTGCCTTCATCTCAGAAGTTACCTGGAATAGTTAGACCTGAAACACCCCTGGCACCTCGATAGGCCAATTCTCAGACCTGTAACATCTGCTAGCTGAAATACCAATGTTAGTGGTATTTCTATGCATTGGTACCAATGCATAGAAACAAAAAGACTGTTGGAGGATTTTATGTTTTGCTGTTGTGAAAACTTGAAATTAAAGCAATTGTATCAAAATTTTTGTAAGACATGACTGTGTAAATTAGTTTTCTATGAGCATTTCTGATCAGTGTAAATGATAATCACTTGTGCATTTATGTGTATGCACCCGTATCTCTTAGGCCAAGGGAATCCCATATCATCGCAAATCACACAAGCAACATAAAAACCAGTGGCTACTGGGATGAGCTTTTAAAAGGCATCTGGGTCAAAAGACTTGAATTATTCATCCCAGAATCCAAAAGCTCAGAAAAATTGATGGGTAATAATTACCAAGGGACCAAAAATTAGGCATACCTATTTGTCCTGTAACACTGCAGCTAAGGAGACAAAGCTTTGATCAAAGGTTTATATTCAAGGATGGTGACTGCAGCATTATTTACTACTTGAAACAACTTAAACATCAACCAAAGTATAACTCCTAATAATGTATGAGAGGATAAGATACCTTGTTAAAATTTTTCAAGAAGATATTGAAGAACCAAGAAAAATACTCAAAATGAGGAGTGAGAAAACAGTGTCCATAGAGAAAAGATGATATTGATGTTTAGACTAAGAAAACGTGGAGAGATAAGAGCCAAATGGGGCCAAATATAGAGAAAAACAGAGTCAGAGGAAAGACAGACACCAAGAAAACTGAGAGGAAATACATCAAATTACTAATAGCAGTTATCTCTGTTGGTAACTTTTTGTCATATTTTTAAATATTTCACACCTTGCGCCAAGCAGCTGTAATTTATATATAATATATATATTTTTTTATATATATATAGCAATGTAAAAGGACAGGTAGTAGAATTTGCAGGTAGAATAGTTACACCCAAGGAAAGGCAACCATAGCAACAATTGCTTGTCTTGTTCAATTCAATTCAAGCTCCTAAACAATGAGAACTTACCTATATTCAGGAAAATACAAAGAAGAATAAGACATTGTACCTAACCATGTCCCCCACCAAAAAATTCCTGAGTTGGTTACAACTCAACGTATCAATAACAAATTTTAAAGGCATCTTTACATCTTACCATTCTCCTCCAACCATAACAATCTGAAAAGCAAAATGGATAGCAAGCCAACAATTTTGGCTAGAGGGAAAATTGTTTTGCTACAGTTTTGCACGCATGGGGGTCGCAGGGAGAGGGGTAGATAGATAAGGAGGAGAGATGGGAGTTCTGGTAAAAAATCAAGCACCATAACTTCTTGGATCAAATTATGAATTATGGAGTCTAAACCCTGGGTCTAACATAGATATCAAATTGTCAGCTTTAATACTGAGAGAAGACAACATGAGCATGTCCAGTTACTTCCCCCAAATTCATGAGATATCTATAGTAAGGGTAAAAGTATCAGGCCAGGAACGTTACTCTAAGTTAGGTGCCTTCACATGAAAACAAAGTAAAGAGAAAAGAAGTTTCCACCTTCACCTCAACATGTGATTACCACCTCCTGATGAAATTTTAACTTCTAAATATGGCAGCTGTGGTCAGGAGAGCAGAAAACGTTATATAAGATACTAGACTTAAGTAACACCTTGTTCAAACTCTGCTTCAGCTATTTAGAAACTCTACAACTATTAAGTGACAGTCCAGCCTCCTAACCCCTGAGAACTTTGCACATCTATATAAAGAAAAAGAACACTATTTGTCTCAGAGTCCCCACCCTACTTGCCTCACAGAGTCGTTTTGAGGCTCCAACAATTGTACGCACAAAAATGCTTACAAACGCAATTGTGCTACGCAAATTGCATTTGTCCAAACCTACTGAGAACATCATTTGAAAGAATATCACGACATTTCAGCTCCCTTATTCAGACAAACTGAGTAAGCCATTAATTTGCTCGAAAATCTCTGTGCATGAAACTGCTCACATTACAGAATCTGCCTTTACAAAGACATTTCCTTCTGCAATAGCAGCCAGGAAACTTCCGAGCAAATTGGATAGTCCACATCCAGGCGACCTGAAAACCAAGACATAAAGAAACATGGGCAAGTCTGAGTCCCCATCCACAGCCTGGACATGTCTTACAGGGAGTGCTACTGTAGCTTAAGTGATAAATCATCAACTAGAGAAATATAAACACTGGTTACACAAACAAATTCAGTTTAAGAGTTTCTTAATGAACCTTTAACGAGTTACATGTGGGCTGTAAATGCCCTGGAGGCTGCCTCAAAGTGTTTGCTTTCAGGGAAAGAAAAACAAAAATGCATCAGTTCCCCCTCATCTTATGATTCATCTCATCAGCAAAATGCAACAGAAACAAGTGATGTTTGAATTAAAACGTTATTTCCAAAGGAGGAGGAGGAATGCATCTGCCATTAATAAAGAAATGGACAAACTGAGAAACTGTCATTCTCTAGGTTAGGGCGGAAAGGAACAAAAGAACACTGATATGTTTGTTATGAAGAGTGATGATTTATGAGAAATTCAGAACTTTTCATTTACCACACATGGTGGCATAATCAAAGTGACCCTTTTCCTTTCCTCACAGTTTGAACTTTAAAATTATAGGGTTTTCCTCCTCAAACATTTTCTTTATTGGCTAAGATTTAAAACACACACACACACACACACACACACGCGCACACACACACAAAGCATTTGACTTGGGAGGAAAAAGATAACAGTTTCAATTTGTATAATGAAAGGCTAGATAACAAAAGGGGTGCAACCTATGATTTTTCCACCATGACCCAGACCTACCCATAACATTTCCATTTCCTGAGAATGGGAAGCACAGAGCCAAAATAGATAGGTCACAAGAGCAGTAAAACGAGCTTTATCAATTCATGCACCAGACGGAGCCCATTTCTATCACCTCAAGGTACTTTACACTGTCAGGATGAGACACAGGGATTCATTTATTATGTCAATGTCCTTACACAGGACATACCAAGATTTGTCTTCACATACCAAGATTCTGACCTCAGAGAATGTAACTAAGGGCCAGGTCCACCCAGCTGGCACCACACGGCCAGCAAATGACCCATGAATGAATCACAATGGGCGGCCAGGATGGACACACTGGATGCTTGGGTGGACACAACCAGCCTTCAAGAAGCATGTGGACCTAGAGAAAGCTCTGCCACCTACATGCCAGAGCATGTTCATGCTGAGAACTGCAGGTAGCTCTGTTATTTGTTGACTTGACTTTGCTTTGGAGAAAGCCTTAAATATGTGTATGAGGAAAGTCCTCCCTCCCCGAGATATAAAAGCTCTACAGGACACTTAGAACAAAGTCTACCAGACTAGGTTCTTCGAACAAACTTTCCATCCATCCCGTTTTCTCTACAGCCTGGTTTGAATCGCCCCCAGGAAATGCTCCACTGTTAGTCAGCATGGATTTGTTGTCACTGGAAGATCAGGGTGGAAATATACCTGGTATAGGCAAGCATTACGGCAGAGGCCCTTCCTGGGGCAAAACTAGTTGAGTCTTTGTTGCCCCAGTGTTCCCCTCTATCAAATGCTTTCATAATATTACCTGTATCATTGTGTTATTAAGAAGACTGGATTTCATTTACAGAAGTTAAGCAGTTACAACAGTGCCTAGCACAAAGTGAACATGACATCAGTTACATATTATGGTGCAGACACTAATTCATGCATCAGAAAGAAATTTTCAGCATATTTTATATGCTAGAGAATGCTTCTGATGCAAAGACACAATAATTTCTGACATTTGTTAAGCACTTACTATGTGCCAGGTAGTGGGCTAAACGTTTTACATTTGTCTTATTTCATGTCACAGGGAAAAAAGAAATAGCTTGTATTGACTGACTACCATCAATGTGCCAGGGAGGTCTTCTTATCTCATCTTAGAGGTGAGAGAAGAAGTCAACCAGCTGGTAAATGGGCCAGTCAGAAATGAAATCAGGTATAGAGTACTACCATGTTCATGTTCTTTCTACTAGGTTGCTCCATATACTCATCATATACGTATGAAGAATTGTTTTTCTACAGTATGAAACCAGAAGCAAACCAATGATTCCCTGGACACACACACACACACACACACACACAAATGCCTAACATGGAATCTGTTTTGTTTTTTGTTTTTTTGGAAGGAGAAAACCTGTCTGTGTGTCTAAGGCAGAAGGCTCTGACTGGCCCCCTGGTGTCATGTGTATTTGCTAAGAGGCTTTCTCTGGCTATTTTTAATACACCTACACAGTATTTATAAAGGCGAAGCAGCTAGGTTGCCATTGTTTGGTCATAGTTTCAGAATCTCAGCATCTCAGGACAGGCCACTCTTAACATTTATATTACCCACAGACCTGTCCCAGAAATCTGGATTTAGTCCTTTGAGATTCTGAGAAAATCGATGGGGAAAGTTTCCAATTATGTTTGTAATTTTTTTCCATTGTTTTCAGATACAACCTAAATGTCTCACAGGTTTCCAGAACAGTTTATATCATTCTCTGGTGCATTGTTTGTCTTCGTTTTTGGCATCACCCGAGCTTGAGAGATGCATTGAAGTTTTAAACCATGGAAGCAAGCAACCTTATCTCCAGACAACTTGATCTTTCTGATCTGGGAACCAGCATCCCCTTGGCCACCAGGTCTGGGATGGAAGTGAAATCATTACCGCAGTCTTTGATGATCAGGAAAAGGAACTTCATTAGCTACTTTCTGTCCTCATACATCTTTGGGGCACAGGGTTCAGAATTTATTGCAGCTGTAGGACAGAAGTTAGGGAGTATGAAAGGAAGCTAAGAAATATGATTTCATTTCCCTGTCCATTTCTCATTGAAAGGATGATGGATTTCCCATTCATTCCCAAACAATCGCTCCTGCCTACCAGGCTGTACTCACCAGGAAATGGTGCCTTTTCTAGGAATCCTCCATTCTCCTTGCCCTTTAGGGCCTTCCCCCTCAGTCTCCACCAAACAAAGGTCACAGATTTTGCAGAAATAAATGGTAAAGGTACCCGGCCAGCCTGTCATAGCTCCTCAGAAAATACCTTCCAACCCCAGTTGCACCCTAGCATCACCTGGAGAACTTCGTAAAACTAGAAATGTCCAACCCATCTCGACAAATTCTGATTTCATGGGTCTGGGAGAGTCCTGGGCACTTATAGATTTTAAAGTTCCCCCAAGTGGTCCTAACACATAGCCAATGGAAAGCCACTGGCTGATTTGAAGGTCGCTGTTGCATAGGATGAGTGGCTTGGTCAGTTTCTCTTCTTTACCTGAAGGTTAAATTCCATTTGGGGCTCCCTGCTGCTGCTCAGAAGTCATCCTGCGCTTTGCTTCTCTGAAGAACCCCTTTGAGTGTCAGATTGCCAGGACTGGGTATTTATTTCTTGTGATGGTTAATACTGAGTGTCAGCCCGATTGAATTGAAGGATGCAAAGTATTGTTCCTGGGTGGGTCTGTGAGGGTGTTTGTTGCCAAAGGAGATTAACATTTGAGTCAGTGGACTGGGAAAGGCAGACCCAGCCTCAATCTAGGTGGGCACCATCCAATCAGCTGCCAAAGCAGCCAGAATAAAAGCAGGCAGAAGAACATGGAGAGACTAGACTGATTTAGTCTTCTGGCCTACATCTTTCTCCTGTGCTGGATGCTTCCTCCCCTCAAACACCGGACTCCAAGTTCTTCAGCTGCAGGAGTTGGACTGGCTTCCTTGCTCCTCAGCTTGCAGACAGCCTATTGTGGGACATCACCTTGTGATCATGCAAGTCAGTACCCCTTAATAAACTCCCCTTTATATTTACATCTATCCTATTAGTTCTGTCTCTTTAGAGAACCCTAATACATTTCTCAAAACCGACTAGGCTCATAGCCATCTTCCACTTAGACCCCCCAGTACAGGACCTATGCAAAGAAGGTAAGAGGCTAACGGGCCACTTGCCTCAGGCTCCAGAGAGCTGGAGGGTCTGGAATGCAGACGCCTGACTTTATCAACAAATGAGTGGGTGCATGCAGCCAGGAAGATATGCTAGCAGCTTTGAGAGAATATTTTTATCTGACAACTTTAAACATGACTCCCATTCATAAATTGTACCACCTAGAGTGTACTATGAATTCACATTTTTACCCTAGAATTAATTTGTGAATAACACATTTATAATACATTGTACTTACCAGATATGTTGGAAGCATCAATGAGTTAAATTACAGACATTTTAAACTCATCGTAAATTTTGCAATTCTGCTTTAGCTTCTTTCATTTTTAATATCTTGGAGAGGTGACAGCCCTGCCATGTCTAGCCTAGCTCACAGACTTTACCCATCCGCGGTGTCACAGGCCTCCACTATCCATGAGGGGATAGGAAACTAAGTGAGCAATTCCTCCACCCCTCACCCTTTCTATTAGAGAATGGGTGTGGTACGAGACACCTAAGGCCAATATTTAAGGAGGTGCTCATTTGAAAATACCAATCTTGCACTTGCACAAGAGGGAGGGCCTCCTTAATAAATATTGCACCCTGGAGGTTCAGGTACCGAGCCAGTACACTGATGCTCACCTGTGCATACACATTCACACATGCATACACACACACACAGGTCCAGCCATTTCAAGATTAGTGTGATGGTGAAAATCCTGATATAAAGTATCTCATTGAAATGCCTCTTACTCAAAAGAATGTTTTGCCTTTAAAAGATGCATTTGATCACCAATTTTCTAGCATAATAATGAAAAAAAATCAAACCTTTTTATTGGATAGAAGTAATCCCGAACTGGTTATAAGGTATGTGGAGAACAAGTAAAAGAGGAAACAGTGTTGTCCCAGGGTTGCTGGTATGCAACACCTGTCCTTGTAGATCTACAAGCAGGCAAGAGCCATAGGGACTCTTGGCAGCTAAACTGCTCAGACTGTTAATTACTACTTTAGTTTTTATTACGGGGAGTTTTCACAAAAGTTAAAATATATGATGTACTTTGAGTGGTTGAGATGAAAAAACAGACCCAATCTAATCTGGCCATCCTGGAAGCTATGTAAAGACAGGCCTGTGATTAAGCCTGAGGCATTTTTGGTGAAAAATATGAACTCCAAGAGAGTATCATTCTGTCCTTTCTTTAAAATAAAATCTTGTTTACTTCAGTTTGCCTTTATCATTTCAGTTCATCAACAGTTTCAGTTACTTTTCCATTTTGCAAAGCCTCCTGCATCATTCTCTATACACAGAGAACAGATATAGACACACAAGCACATCCCCAAGGAGACAGCCCACTTGGACTCAAGGACATTCATTGCAGCAGCTCTCTGAAGAGAGAATTATTTCTTTGGCAGAGAAAGGCGTGCTGTTCCTTAAGAGGACATTAGAGGAGAACAACTTGTCTCCCTACTGAACCCTTTGCACAAATATCTTCTAGAAGGACTTGTTCCTCACCCACTGGCCCTAGATTCTGTCTGACTATTGAATGAGGCTTGTTCACCAAACAGCTTTAAGGATGGGTGTGTGCTCCGGAGAGAGCAAGAAACAAGTGAGAGCCTGTCTGCTTTCCGTGGGTCAGCCAACGACTCCGCCAATCCTGTGACTGCCATTTCGCTGAGGATTGATATGCCTGAAGTCACTACAAAAACAAAGGATGCTCTAAAGCTCATCCTGCCCTTGCACAAAGAAGCCAAAAATCTCAGGCTCTGATTGATTTTAGAGTTGGCCTAATGAGACAACAGAGTCCACTGTGGGAAATTTTTGCTTATGCAGTGAAATGTTTACTGTCCAGCTCTTTAACAATTAAAATTTTTTTTTAAGTTTTGACTTTTATGAATGAACAACCAATGGGATTATGGTTGGGAGGTAGTATAGTTTAACAG
Organism: Colobus angolensis palliatus; assembly: GCF_000951035.1. NCBI lineage: Eukaryota > Metazoa > Chordata > Mammalia > Primates > Cercopithecidae > Colobus > Colobus angolensis. The sequence goes on from NW_012116566.1 coordinate 82,420, forward strand.
CTAATGAAGTCCACTACCAATAATGGCAGACTCCCCAAGCTCAGACCTCTGCTCTGCCAGTTGACTGCCTATATTTTCTGGGATGAGCTGTTTAGCCTCTCTGCTACACAAATTCTTCACCTGTAAAATGCAGACAGTAAGAAGTCCTGCCTCAACTACTGTGGTAATGATTAAGTGTGTTAATGGATGCCAAGTGCTTAGCACAGTCCCTAGCTTAAAGCAAGGGCTCAAAATCAAGCTTTAGTTATAAATAATATTGTTAAGATTTCTTACATAATGTGTCAGAACCCAAGATCCTTAAGGAAATCTTCTAAAATATATTTTATTATTTGTCAGAGTGCAAGATCCTTGAAAGAAGTCTTTTTACCAGATCTTTTTTGAAACCATCAGCCTATCTGAGAAGGCCAACAATGGCCCTTTATGGAGAATTAATACAGAATTTATCAGAAGTTATTGTTTATGCATATTTTAGCTTCCAATTATGCTAAAAGTGTGTCTATTTTAACTCAGAGCCTTCACTTTGATGTTAACTGTGAAGTTTCATGTTTCCCTATCAACTAACAGGCATTGTTATAATCAGGACAATGTGGATCTATCCCTCAGGGCTTGGTGACAAAAGTCACTATTTTTAAAGGGAGTGTTGCCCTCAGAAAGAGGAAACTAAACAAATTCTTAATAAACAGTGATGCTATTTTCATGTAAATATCTGTAAGGAAAATGGGCATCAAAGCTAAAGGGGAGATGACATAGAATGAATTTGTTCTGCATGATTAAGGTATTGGGTACGCACAAGGAAGGTGAAGTCTCTGGATCTGAGCATTTTATTCTTGGCCCAATATTCCTTTCATGTGATGCTCTTGCATGAGCAACTTCTGCCTCTCTTTCCCCCTCAGGAAAGCCACAAATATCATCAACATTAACTTAAACTTCACCCTGTTCCTGAAGTAATATGAGACCTTGGTTGAGAAGGATACAAGGCATCATGAAGGTGAACAGACCAAAAAGCATTTAAAATTGCTTCCTTTTGCACATAGAAATTTTTCTCTTCTCTGGCCAAACTCTCCCAATTTGAGAAAAAGCTAAGTTAACTTTTTTAACTTACAAGAGTGAAAAAGTACTATAATGGGATGTGGGTATTACTTGGAGAGCTATATATGGGAATACATTATTTGATACCCATTAGCTAACACATTAGCCGTTCCAATTTGCAAGAATCTGAAATCTATGATTCGAGATCCTGGTTCTAGCATCTCTGACTTTCCCTGCCCCTACGTGGTTCTTCTTACATTACTAACCTCAAAAAAGTATTGAATGTCTTGACATCACATTTCTGTAGAGAAGGGTATTTCCTCGTCAGGTGGGATCATCCTTACCTGTTTCTCCTTTTGGAGGTCAGATTCGAACATGACGATTGCAGAAGAATGAAACGTGATTAATAACTCTGTGTAATCAGGCCTTGCAGCACAATCTTCCTGATAATCTCTATTTTAAAAAAAGAAAAAAAAGAGAATGTTTCCTTTGAATTGTAGGTAGAAAGGTAGACAAGAAGTCTGAGAAGTATCAATTCATTGTCCTGATGATTACCATTGATCTCTAGCTTCCATCAGAACCATTTCAGAACTCAGGGACATTTTCAGGATTCAGGGAGAATCCAAGTTGAATTGAGTTTGTTTCTGTATCACTGACCAGCAGTGATGTTGAAATGATTGATACAGTCTATTCCACAGATAAAGACCTTGTTGTGCTACTAAAGGTGACTGCTGCCTTCAGGCAAAGGGCTTGGTTACAGAGTCAGGCAGATCTGAGTGATAACCTTCACCCTACCATATACTGGTTGTGTGAGACCATGGATGATTGCTCTGTCTCACTGAGCTAAAAAATTTCTAGCTCCTAGGGCATAGTTAAGCTTCACACCACTGGAACAGGCATGGCTGTCAATGGACAATAAACCTAACTTTTCTTCCTACTAGAATCAGTCCCATGGAGGCCCCTCTAGTAGCATGTATCAACATACCCCAATTCTGTGGTTTCTTTTTAGTTTCAGTGACAGAGAACTCATCCAGGGTTTCTTTGAACTGTTCTTCTTAGACTATTAGTTCTACATGCTTGGTAAACTACAGCTCTTTTTCAGCTCATTACACAATAATGACATTAACATCATGGCACTTTCTATTTTTTTCACATGGCTGCTTCAAGAAAGGTATAAAAACTATTGGTGTCAAATTTACTTAAATTATTAGGTTTGTCAATCGAGAAAAACGATGAGACAAGTCTTAATCATTTCAAGAGGTTTCTCTGCCCAAGTTAAGGACACGTGCCTGGGAGACAGGTCTATGCCTTTCTTCGAAGATGATTTTGAGGCCTCCAAATTTAAAAGTGAAAGGGTGGAATATTGAGAAGTGCACAATTTTCATGGAGGGGGGGTAGGAAAAAATAGTCATTCATGCTTTTGTCTGGCTCAGTGGATCTGCATTTTTTACATGAGATAACATAGACAAATGGGGCAGAGGAAAAATGCAGGGAATCTGCTTTTTTTCTTTTTTTTTTTTTTTTTGAGACGGAGTCTCCGCACTGTTGCCAGGGCTCGAATACAATGGTGCGATCTCAGCTCACTGCAACCTCCGCCTCCCGAATTCAAGTGATTCTCTGCCTCAGCCTTCCAAGTAGCTGGGAGGCACCCGCCACCACACCCAGCTAATTTTTTGTATCTTTAGTGGAGACGGGGTTTCACTATGTTGTCCAGACTGGTCTCGAACTCCTGACCTTGTGATCTGCCCACTTTGGCCTCCCAAAGTGATGGGATTACAGGCGTGAGCCACCATGCCCAGCCGGAATCTGCATTTTTACAGAAGATAATATGTAAAATGGGGCAGGGGAGCAATCAGCTATGTATTTGTGTCTGGTGAGCAGGAGGGTGACTGCACCTATAAAGATAATCTATCGATTTACATTGACATGGTGAAATCTTAACAGAAACACCTTGGGGTAAAGATCTTGCAGCTCACTAGGAATTTCCTTGTGGGCAAAATATGGCGGAGGTATGTAGCTCTTCATCTTGTAGCTGTCTTATTTAGGAACCAAAAGGGGGAGGCAGGTTTGCATGACCCAGTTTTAACTTTTCACATTGACTTAATGAGTTGGGGATCCCAAGATTTAATTTCCTTTCACAGGTTCTCTTTCGCCCTGATGGTTCCCAACGAGTCAACAGGTAGAAAAGTCCTTTGTAAATTCAGGATATGCCATCATCAATATTGTTATAATGATATTAATTCCCTTAATAAAGTAAATTTAATAAATTGAGACACCACATTAACATCATAATTCAATGCTCTTAGCAAGAGCTTCTGTCATAAAAATTTTTTAGCTTATAAGATACCTTTTCCAGCCAGAGTATCTCATGAACGCGATCTTTGGCAAACAATAAAGCTGGGTGCTCTGGGTGATTAAGAAATCATATATTGACTGGCTGCAGTGATTCACACCTGTAATCCCAGCACTTTGGGAGGCCAAGGCAGGAGGATAGTTTGAGGCCAGGAGTTAGAGATCAGCCTGGGCAATATAAGGAGACCCTGTCTCTACAAAAAAAAATAAAAAATTAGCCAGTCATGGTGGCACATATCTGCAGTCCCAGCTATTCAGGAGGCTGAGGTGGGAGGGTCACTTGAGCCAAGGAGGATGAGGCTGCAGTCAGCTATGGTTGTGTCCCTGCACTCCAGCCAGGGCAACAGAGCAAGATCCTATCGGAGAATAAGAAGAAGGAGAAGAAGGAGAAGGAGAAGGAGAAGGAGAAGGAGAAGGAGAAGGAGAAGGAGAAGGAGAGGGAGAGGGAGAGGGAGAGGGAGAAGGAGTAGAGGAAGAGGAAGAGGAAGAAGAAGAAAACAGAAGACGACCTGTGGAGTTGCTCTGTGTGCTAAAAATCTAAAATTTCAAACATCCTGAGAAAAGAAAGAGATGAGAACCTATCAGGCAGTAGTGAGGACTCGGCTCAGCCATTTGAAGGAAGCAGGGATCAGGTCAGAATCATTCAAATCTCCAACACTACTGAATTCATCTCAGTTGAGAGATTTAGTACTAAGTTTCTACTCAGATGAAAACAACTCTCTTTCATTCAATATTTATACCATCTTATATTTTACATTCTTTGAACCATAAAAGACTATGTCTTCTTGTTTAATCCGTTGTTTTGAAATCTTTCTTCCTGGCAGCATAGCTACCATTAGCTATTGTTTAATGTTGGAATCCTTACATCCTACAGGACACTGGAACTACTTTAAAGGCAAAATGGGATGCCCTGGCCAGTTCCTATCCTAACGACCTGAGATGGTGCAGTTTGCTAACGTATTGAAAGGAACAGATGTTAGAAGCTGCGGTAACTTCATGCAACCAATCAGGAAATAACTGCCTTAATGCATTTCTAAATTATTCCAGTCTTTTCCTAATTTTAAAGTTTTATAAACAATTATAAAAGATAGGGTCTGTTATAAAAACTTTAGCTCTAGTCATTACTTTCCAGGGTGATAAAGTGTGTTCCACTTTAGGGGGGGAAAACTTAATCAGTGATCAAATGCAAATCTGAAGAATGGAGTCTGGATAACGATAGTGATTCATAATGTCAGAGGCAAAAGACTGACTCTAGTGTTTATAGGCAGAACAATAGACTTCACAATAATTCATCCCAGTTCACAGTTAATCCCTGGAGCTTTCAGAAAATCAGAAACAAAAGATAATCCATAACTGTAGGTCAGGTACAGTGGCTCACTCCTGTAATACCAGCACTTTGGGAGGCTGAGGCTGGCAGATCACTTGAGGTCAGGAGTTCGAGACCCACCTTACCAATATAACAGAAACCCCATCGCTACTAACTTAGCTGGGCATGGTGGCATGCCCCTGTAATACCAGTTACTCAGGAGACTGAGGCAGGAGAATCACTTGAACCAAGGATGTGGAGGTTGCAATGAGCTGATATTGGCCACTGCACTCCAGCCTGAGTGACAGAGCAAGACTCCATGTTAAAAAAAAAAAAAAAGATAATCCATAATTGTGAAATAGCAGAACATACACTAACCACTAAGGCAGCCTATGACAATTTAGGCTCGTAGGCCCCAGTCCAAGTATAACTTTTCTATGCACACCACTGCATCTTTACACAGTAGGAAGCCATTTTGCCGGTTGACCTGATAAATGAGCCAGGGATTAATTCTGTGGGTTCGCCAAGTGGAAGACAAACATTTGTACTTCACTCAGCCCAGAATAATCCAAAGGTTATACTGTTCTAAAGAGATACTCCATTAAACGCAGTTACTCAAGTGGCTGTCTATTTGGGGAAGAATTTTTCAGGAGGCAGTCAGAAAAAAAGACCCCAAATGATGCATTAGCAGACATCAAGCTCACCTTGCAGAAATGAAAAGAGTCCTGCCAAAGAGCCCTCACCGGAGACAAGGACAAGCAGATTTATGGAATAAGGGACATATTTGCAAGAGGATCCCAGAGCAGCCTCCTATCCTCTTCCCAAGCTTTGGGTAGGCTTCAGCAACACTGAACTCTCCTAGACATTCACAATGATCTATAGCCTCAATTTGAAGCTCATCCAAAGAAAATTGCATAGTCATCAAGTTTTGTTTCTATTAGACTCTTCTGGAATTTACTGAGTCTCCACTGGACTTGGGACAAAAATGACTTTGGTTTGCTTTGTCTCAGCGTCATCAAAATCATACCTTTCAGTCACCAGATCCTTACGGAATATAAAAGTCCAACCTACATAATGGTTAGAACATACACAATGGTTCTAAATGAGAAACATTTTCTTCTTTGATTTTTAAGGTTGATGGATGGATCATGGTAACATCCAAAAATCTATAATTCTATGGATACATATAGGAGGCAAGAATATTCATTGTTAGTCATATTTAGAATGTGTACCACAAATAGAGAGCATAATGTAGAATGCTGCTTGTGTGTCTTACATAGTAAATTTAGTGGGTCATGGATAACCAAGAAAAATGCCAAGTGAAGTCCTTGCATTAACACATGACAACAGAGACAGCTGGAGGAAAATTACAAACTCAGTGGTGGTACAGACAAGAAAATACTTCAAGTTCCATGGGAATATTGTTATATAAATTTATTGAGCTCTAAGCAAGGGATATAACAAGGACAACTCATATTGTCTTTCTCCCAGTCCACCTTCTAGGTCTTTGTTTCAAATATTTTGGATGTCCAACACAGCATTCGATCTGCCAGCCTTCTGCCATTGAAATTTGCTTTGTCAATGGCTCAACTACACTCTCATGTCCTCCTTCCCAGTAGAACAGTGTTCTGAAACAGTGCCATCTTGTGGTCACTCCCAGACAGAGCATGAGCTCTGGGCATCTTCAGAAACCAACCACCCAAGAGGAGAAACTTGGAGATGAAGTTTTCACAAATGGGAGTGTCAGGAATCTGGGAGATGATACACTCTCAAATGTGAAGTAAATTGTCCAAGGTGACTCATCTAGCAAGCAGCATTTATTTAAAATAGAATTTACTTTAAAAATTACAGCAGTACTCGCAAAGTGCTGAGTGTGTGCAAAGCCAAGTCACCATTCTGGGAAAGACAAAACAGAATTAAGGAAAACATAAAACATGTCTCCAGAAGACGTCTGCGCCTGGTGGACACTCAGAAGACAGTTGCTGATCTGTGAGATGAGTTCTGCATGTGGCATTCCAGAAAAGAGACACAGTCTTAGGGACCGTGTTCTCCAACTTTTCATTTATAAAACTTTCAAACTTTCAAGAAAGCAGAATGAATAGTATCATGAAGCACCTGTATTCTCTTTCCTTAGATTCACCAACTGTTAATATTTTGCTATGTTTTCTTTATCTCTCTAGTTTGATCTCCTTTTTTTTGCTTCTGAGTGGTTTGATAGCAAATTACAGTCATTATAAGGCTTCACCTTGAAGTACTTACTGTCTCCAAAAATGTCTTTCACAACTTTTTTTTCCTAACCTAAGATCCACTCAACGTTCACATATTGCACTTGTTATTACGGTTATTACGTCTCTTCAGTGTCCGTAAATCTGGGACAGCCCTTCTCCACCACCATTTTTGTTTTTCATCACATTCACGTGTCTGGAAAAACCCAGACAGGTGTCTCTCTCATCTCCCACATCCGGGATTTGTTCCTAAATTTTGACTTCAGAAGACAATGTCAGCTGACACTCACATTTCCATTCATTTTTCACTAAATATAAAACTATTTCTTCGTAGGTTTTCAGGAAGTGCACTGGAGTCCCTCTGTGAGGATCCAAGAGATATTTCTTTAAACAACATCCTGTCTACGTAAAATCTTCAGGGAGTGACACAGAGCTCCTGGGATCTTCTGAGGGGAGGGGTGAGAGAGAACAGTTCTGCTCACAGCTGGAAGTTACCATACAGGCTCCACTCTCTTCTGACCTACATCTACACGAGCTGAAATTAAAAGCTTATTCTCTCATTTTCAATCTTATGTTCACAGATATTTTGGTCAAGACCTCTCTTTAAGTAAAAGAACAATAAGATGATCCACGATTTCAAATCTTCTGAAATTTATCAAACTCCAAAAACTAGCCTAGCCTGTTTTACATCCTTCCTACCTTCTCAGGCATGATTATTTGCACCTGACTGTGAGAGCTCTTTGCTGCAAAGCATGCTGCAAATATTTTCCATTATTTTTAAGCTGTGTGTCTTCCATCAGCTGGGTATACAATCCATCCAGATTGAGCTCTTTCAGGTTCTGCTTTGTGCTGGTATGTACAAGTGTTTAAGGTATTACATGAAATGCGAATCTGATAGTTTTTTTTTAGTTATTTTACTAACACATTAATCTGGAATATAGAATTTATCAATATAAAGAGATCCCAGATGCTGTTGCATTCCCAACACCCCATCTGCCCAGTCCTCCTCCGACTGTCCAGCCAATATCTGATGCCCACATGTAAAAGGCTGTGCTGGCCCCAGAGGCATCCTGCTTAACCAGGGATAGTAGCACCTGTTTGTCCAGTGGTGTGACCAAGGCCAAGAGTTGGTCTCTTCTAGCCTTCGTGTTCAGTCAGTTCCTTTGTAATGTTTGATGACTGGATAATTACAACCTGGCCATTCCCAGTGGCCTCTTTTCCATGGAGCTAAATTTTACATTGGCACAAGAGTAAGACAACAAGAGTAAGAGTACCTACAAACTCATCAGAAAAGCAAACAAGCGAAAATGATGAACTATGATTCTGTAGTCAGATATACCTGAAATTCCAGTTCTGCCCATTTCTAGATAAGTAATCTTGGAAGAGTTACATATCTCTCTGTGTCAGTATTCTCAACTGTAAAACGGGGATAGTATGTACTGTTCAGGATGCTTATAAAACAGATGATGCATATAAAGTGTATTACTTTGCAAGTTTATTCAAATATCCCAACATGCTTGATATGCTGACTTTCATGCATAACAGCCATTTACCAGGTGATTCATCAGACTCCACGAATGTCATTGATTAGTGAGTTACTGTGAGTGAAGACAAATAGTAGGATTAGACAAGACACTTTGTGAATTCAAAGAGAGTGGCGAAGAAATTCTCCATGGATGATAAAAATTGTTACTTTGTAATTTGTTAAGCCCATTAGAAAGTGCATTGCAGACATTGTTCAGGAGCATTTAGCAGGGGCCTTTGCCAAAGAAAGGGAAATTTTAGTAAACTAGTCCCACCTCACAGGATAAAGGACTATTTGGCCGGCAGCTGAAGGATTTCCTGACTGTGCTTAGCTGAACATTTGGCCTCAGCTGATAGAAGCAGGTAGAGCTATATCCTGGTCAAATTGGTAGAGATGAGTGTTCTCTCTCTCTCTCTCTCTCTCTCTCTCTCTCTCTCTCTCTCTCAACTCTTTCACAAGAAGTGAATTTGGCTCAATCAGCAGGCCTGGGTGTGTGAACTTGCTCTAGGCAAGGGAAGGAAAATATGGGGTGAACTGCAACACCTACAGCTCCTGACACTTGGCAAACATTATGTGACCACCGCACGCTCCTCCCCGAGGTCCACACCAGCCTTCCTGCCTCCTCAGCTCGTCATTTCACACTGTCACTAGCAACCGACTGGAGCAGATACACAAGTTGACGTTCAGTTTTCCGCTCTCAGGTCACTTCACATCTGGGTGTTAGTTCGTTGGAATTGGACCCCTTTCAGCAGTTTAACCTTGTGTTGTGATGCTTGCATGTTTTTCTTCATATCAAAGCAGATGAGTTCTGTTGCTATTAGCTCCCCCTTCACTTTATTCCTTTGAGAAGAACGAGAATGAAAAACAATCATACAACCAAAGCTTACACATATAAGGTTACTATGTGCCAGAGACTGTCAAAATGCCTTCTCTATCAAGGCATTTAATCCTCATAACAATGCTATCACGAAGGTATCATTATTATCCATATTATACATATAAGGAAAAGCCCAGAGAAACCAACTTGTTTGTCCCACATCACATCACTAGGATGTGGCAAAGCTAGTGGCAGAATCCAGGTGGTGGAACCTGTGTAATTAAACACTACCCTACGCTGTCTCTAAGATTCATTCACTTGCTCTGTAAGCACATATCATTTAAGACAGTATGCATAGGGCTGTTAAAGGTACATAAATTCTACTTTCACTACTTTATGGGTTTGATTTATAATGCTAGCCACAACACTTTATTACAAGATGGTACATAAGCACATTTCACACAACCCCATATTTTAATATTATGAGAATTTCTCTACTGTCCCTTGTCCTTTTGGTTTTAATTACCTCCATTCAGCTGTAATAGACATTTTCATTCTTCATCTATTTCTGAAACTACTAGACTGATGCCTCTTTTACTTTGTTGCTGTAAATGTACCTAAATTACTACCTATGGAAAATGTTTTATGGGGTTTTTTTTTTCCAATGAAAACTAAGAAAGCTGTTTCCCAAAATATAAAAACATTTATTTCAAATATCCTTCAAAATATCCAAATATTACAACATTTGGCCTTCTTGAAGAAAGGAGCCATTGACGTGTTTGCCATATTATTTAGAAATGATGAACATCAACACATTGGCAATAAATGAAGAGGAGAAGAAAACAGCAAATTATGCTCATCTTTTTAAAACAGAAAAAGGTGAGTTAAGATGTTAGGATGATATAATTGCTCACATATGTCTTAGAGCAGAAGCTCCAGACATTAAAATAAACAAAGTTTGTTTATGCCACTGATGACAGAATCAAGTAAGAAAATGGAATATTTATTTAAAACTATTCCACATTTAAGGTCATTTAAAAATGAGGTATAGAACGTGCTGCGTGCAAGTGTTTTACCTCACTTTTTTAAAAAGAAAATGTGGAGAACATTCTTTTGCATGCAGCTGGTAGGACAGAAATCGATCTAAATTAGCAGTAAATTCAGAGCAGTAGCTTCTATAACTACCATGAGAGAAGCACAGCTCACAGATTTTATTTTCTAATTGGTTTCTTAAAATACAGCTTTATCAATCCCTCTACATTGTATATACACAAATGTAAACCCAAAAGTGCACTTGTCAAAGTACTCATTTCAGCTAAATGTTGATTTGTTGGATATTCTAAACATTTAAACTGATTGGTCAGTTTTTTTTTAACAGTCAGTTTCATGTGTATGCTCACATGCCTACCACTGTGATGATTTATGCTATTATAAGTTAACAAGCTATGCAGTAATTCTCTAACAGCAACACAGTCACCAAGATGTTTTCCAGAAACTGAAAATTCAATGTACTAGCTGTTTAATAAGAGTTCAGCTCTGCAGGGGAGTTCAAAACCAACACCCACAAGTCATGTGACCTTGAGAAAGTTACTTAACCTTCCTGAGAACTGTTCTGTGTAATAGGGATAAAAACAGAACCTGCTCTATGTCTCTGTTTTGGTACCAGTACCATGCTGTTTTGGTTACTGTAGCCTTGTAGTATAGTTTGAAGTCAGGTAGCATGATGCCTCTAGCTTTGTTCATTTGGCTTAAGATTGTCTTGGCAATGCAGGCTCTTTTTTGGTTCCATATGAACTGTAAAGCAGTTTTTTCCAATTCTGTGAAGAAAGTCATTGGTAGCTTGATGGGGATGACGTTGAATCTATAAATTACCTTGGGCAGTATGGCCATTTTCACGATATGGATTCTTCCTATCCATGAGCATGGTATGTTCTTCCATTTGTTTGTGTCCTCTTTTATTTTGTTGAGCAGTGGTTTGTAGTTCTCCTTGAAGAGGTCCTTCACATCCCTTGTAAGTTGGATTCCTTGGTATTTTATTCTCTTTGTAGCAATTGTGAAGGGGAGTTCACTCATGATTTGGCTGGCTGGCTGTTATTGGTGTATAAGAATGCTTGTGACTTTTGCACATTGATTTTGTATCCTGAGACTTTGCTGAAGTTGCTTCTTCAGCTTAAGAAGATTTGGGGCAGAGACGATGGGGTTTTCTAAATATACAATTATGCCATCTGCAAACAGGCACAATTTGATTTCCTCTTTTCCTACTTGAATACCCTTTATTTCTTTCTCTTGCCTGATTGCCCTGGCCAGAACTTCCAACACTAAGTTGAATAGGTGTGGTGAGAGAGGGCATCTCTGTCTTGTGCCAGTTTTCAAAGGGAATGCTTCCAGTTTTTGCCCATTCAGTATGATATTGGCTGTGGGTTTGTCATAAATAGCTCTTATTATTTTGAGATACTTTCCAACAATAACTAGTTTATCGAGAGTTTTTCACATGAAGGGCTGTTGAATTTTGTCGAAGGCCTTTTCTGCATCTATTGAGATAATCATGTGGTTTTTGTCTTTGGTTCTGTTTATGTGATGGATTACGTTTATTGATTTGCGTATGTTGAACCAGGCTTGCATCCCGGGAATGAAGCCAACTTGATCATGGTGGATAAGCTTTTTGTTGTGCTGCTGGATTTGGTTTGCCAGTATTTTATTGAGGATTTTTGCATCGATGTTCATCAGGGATATTGGTCTAAAAATTCTCTTTTTTTTGGTTGTGTCTCTGCCAGGCTTTGGTATCAGGATGAGGCTGGCCTCATAAAATGAGTTACGGAGGATTCCCTCTTTTTCTATTGATTGGAATAGTTTCAGAAGGAATGGTACCAGCTCCTCCTTGTACCTCTGGTAGAATTCGGCTGTGAATCCATCTGGTCCTGGACTTTTTTTGGTTGGTAAGCTATTACTTATTGACTCAATTTCAGAGCCTCTTATTGGTCTATTCAGCAATTCAACTTCTTCTTATTTATCCATTTCTCCTAGATTTTTGAGTTTATTTGTGTAGAGGTGTTTATAGTATTCTCTGATGATAGTTTGTATTTCTGTGGGATTGGTGGTGATATCCCCTTTATCATTTTTATTGCATTTATTTGATTCTTCTCTCTTTTCTTTTTTATTAGTCTTGCTAGCGGTCTATCAATTTTGTTGATCTTTTCAAAAAACCAGATCCTGGATTCATTGATTTTTGAAGGGTTTTTTGTGTCTCAATCTCCTTCAGTTCTGCTCTGATCTTAGTTATTTCTTGCCTTCTGCTAGCTTTTGAATGTGTTTGCTCTTGCTTCTCTAGTTATTTTAATTGTGATGTTAGTGTGTCTATTTTAGATCTTTCCTGCTTTCTCTTAGGGGCATTTAGTGCTATAAATTTCCCTCTACACACTGCTTTAAATGTGTCCCAGAGATTCTGGTACATTGTATCTTTGTTCTCATTGGTTTCAAAGAACATCTTTATTTCTGCCTTCACTTTGTTATTTACCCAGCAGTCATTCAGGAGCAGGTTGTTCAGTTTCCAAGCAGTTGTGTGGTTTTGAGCAAGTTCCTTAATCTTGAGTTAAAATTTGTTTGCACTGTGGTCTGCGAGACAGTTTGCTGTGACGTCTGTTCTTTCACATTTGCTGAGGAGTTCTTTACATTCAACTATGTGGTCTATTTTGGAAAAAGTGTGATGTGGTGCTGAGAAGAATGTATATTCTGTTGATTTGGGGTGGAGAGTTCTATAAATGTCTATTAGGTCTGCTTGGAACAGAACAGAGGCCTCAGAAATAATACCACACATCTACAACCATCTGATCTTTGACAAATGTGACAAAAACAAGAAATGGGGAAAGGATTCCCTATTTAATAAATGGTGCTGGGAAAATTGGCTAGCCATATGTAGAAAGCTGAAACTGGATCTCTTCCTTACACTTTATACAAAAATTAATTCAAGATGGATTAAAGACTTAAATGTTAGACCTAAAACCATAAAAACCCTAGAAGAAAACCTGGGCAATACCATTCAGGACATAGGCAAGGACTTCATGACTAAAACACCAAAAGCAACGGCAACAAAAGCCAAAATTGACAAATGGGATCTAATTAAACTAAAAAGCTTCTGCACAGCAAAAGAAACTACCATCAGAGTGAACAGGCAACCTGCAGAATGGGAGAAAACTTTTGCAATCTACCCATCTGACAAAGGGCTAATATTCAGAATCTACAAAGAACTTAAACAAACTTACAAGTAAAAATCAAACAACCCCATCAAAAAGTGAGCAAAGGATATGAACAGACACTTTTCAAAAGAAGACGTTTATGCAGCCAACAGACACATGAAAAAATGCTCATTATCACTGGTCATCAGAGAAATGCAAATCAAAACAACAATGAGATACCATCTCACACCAATTAGAATGGTGATCATTAAAAAGTCAGGAAACGACAGGTGCTGGAGAGGATGTAGAGAAATAGGAACGCTTTAACACTGTTGGTGGGATTGTAAACTAGTTCAACCATTGTGGAAGACAGTGTGGTGATTCCTCAAGGATCTAGA
>NW_012116566.1:96293-100490 GCF_000951035.1 Colobus angolensis palliatus
AAAAAAAAAAAAGGAACCTGCTTCATAGTATCAAGGTGAGGGTAAAACAAGATCATTCCTGTAAAGCACTTAGTACAGTGCCTGGCACATGAACAGCATTCAATATTGCTGGACATCATCAGCATCAACATCATCATCATCATCACCACCAGCACCAGCACCATCAGCAGCATCATCAACAGCATCATCATCAACAGAATCATCATCATCAGCAGCAGCATCATAGTCATCATTAACGTTATTGTCATCTTTATCATTATATCATTATTACTGAACCATCATCATCATCAACATCATCCAAAGATAATATATATTCCTTTGCTGTAACCCCTGCTCTTGAGATACTTAAACATAACAGACAAGACAAATAAGCCAATAAACAGTTGTAATTCATCACAGTAGATCCTGTGATGTGATAGATACAATGAATAAGAGGAACAGAGTCAGAGGGGTCTATCCCAGTCTTGGAGAACAAGATCTGATTTCCAGGAGGAGAGGATGACCACGATTGGTTGCAAAAACTCTTATCTAGCGGCGGGGTGAAGATTTTTAATGCAAAGGGAGAAACGTTATACAAACAACCAGGACTGACAGTGTGTGATATCTTTTAGAAAACCAAGCGTTTTATTGGTAAAGGATAAGTTTAAATGCTGAAGGAAAAAGCCATGTTAGTGAGGAAGATAGAAAAGCCCAGAGTGAGAGGAGGAGCCAGGTAGAACCCAATACACCTGAGGAGTTGGGGAGAACGAGGGTCTGAGCCCTAGGGACACGCCTTGTCCTGAAATGGAGACCAGAGTGACCACAGAGCAGTGCCAAGGGCCCTTTTGAAGCTGGACACTATGAATCTATAATGATGGCCAAGGTGAGAGGTGATAACGACAGAGGTAAATGTCATGGTTAAAAGTTAGCAGAGGCCGGGCACAGTGGCTCATGCCTGTAATCCCAGCATTTTGGGAGGCTAAGGCAGGCAGATCACTTGAGGTCAAGAGTTCAAGACCAACCTGGCCAACATGGTGAAACTCCATCTCTACTAAAAACACAAAAATTAGCCGGGTGTGGTGGCACATGCCTGTATTCCCAGCCACTTGGGAGGCTGAGGCACAAGAATCACTTGAACCTGGGAGGTGGTGGTTGCAGTGAGCTGAGATCACCCCACTGCACTCCAGCCTGGGTGACAGAGTGAGACTCCATTTCAAAAAAAAAAAACAAAAACAAAAAGTTAGCAGTAAATATAGGTTTCAAGAACTTTAAACTTTCTCCAAAGAGAATAAAAATATTTTTAAAAGAAAGAAAAACAAATACCAAGGTGTAATTCTGTTACCCTTTTAAACTACTTTCTCTGGATTGAAGGTAGCTACAAAGCATCATCTTTGCTGAAGCAGCCAAGTTGACATTCTTCTGTGTCTAGCATTATCCTGGATATTCATCAGTGCCAACAAGAGTTCAATTTGCAGAGACAGCTAAGAAATTTCAGTAAATTGATTCAGCATCCACCACTGTCCAATTTTTTTTCTTTTTCAGTTGCCTTTACAGTGAATAATATTTCTTTCCAGTATAACTGCTGAGTGGACAATGTTTGTAAGAGTAATCTATCTCTCTATGTCTTTCCTGCCCATGAAAATAGTTCATTCCTGGATTTTTTTTTTTTTTTTTTTTTTGAGATGGAGTCTCACTCTGTTGCCCAGGCTGAAGTGCAGAGGCTTGATCACAGTTCACCACAACCTCCACCTCCCAGGTTCAAGCGATTCTCTTGCCTCAGTCTCCTGAGTAGCTGGGCCTACAGGCGCACACCACCAAGTCCGGCTAATTTTTGTATTTTTAGTGAGACGGGGTTTCACTATGTTGGCCAGTCTGATCTCGAACTCCTGACCTCGTGATCGGCCCACCTCGGCCTCCCAAAGTCATTCCTGGATCTTGAGAACTAACTGACAAGTATCTACATTTACGACCCTCCAGCCATATCAAGATTATTTTCTAAGAAAGAATATATGTATAAGCATATATATAGTCAGACACAGAGAGAGAATATAGACCTAAAAGGATATCTATATGTAAATACATAAAAGGATCTTTACATATATCCTTTTATATCTACAACCTTTTATATATAGCCTTTTATGTGTACATATGTATATATACCATATATGTGTATATGTGTGTATACAAACATACACATAGAGTTTTTTATATATTAGGTCACTGGAACTTAGACTAAATGTTTAAAGGAAACTATACAAAATTTTTGAAACAGATATCAAAATAAAAGCATACTCATGACCTAGATTCTGATCTAAGTCTTTTAATTTTTAAGTATCACCAGCCCATGTATTTCTCCCATAAGGCTCTTCACCTCATGTTAAATTATCATTTATATAAGCATGTGATAAGCACCCATCACCTCTCTGACACTCAAAAAAAAACAGTGACTATTTCAGCTCATTCCCTCTGAATTGTTGTTCTAGATAGCACAGAAAATTGTAGAGTTGCATGACTGCTAATCAGATAGTTTGGTTTTTTTTTCTCAAATATCGCCAGTGGGGCTTTGGAAGAACAAGCTACACAAGTATGTGTTACATGAGGGTGAGGCCAGGCTGGTAGATTTCCTTCAAATTCTGAGCAGACACCAACGTGTTGCACATTTCTCAGCTTAGCAAAGAAGCGTGCCAAAGTTAACAGAATGGACTCTTTGTTAGATCTCAAAGACTACAACGATTGGCAGTTTAAATATACCACAAAGCATACAAAATACAAAATACAAAAAATACATTTGAGACGGCACCCAGGAGAAGCAGTCTTCAACCGGGAACATGCCTCTTCCATAATTACTGCCCTAGAAATTCAAGTCATCCCTTGTAGAGAATAATTTTAAAATTCCAACGTTATTCCTGACTTCAAGGAAACAGGGAGGTTGAAAGTACTCGAGGCCAACAGTCATCAATGTTTAGTGCAACTTAATAAAATCATGACCCGCTTTGATATAGCACTTGCCATATCCTCTCATTAAATCTCACACTCAGGGTTCTTCATTCTTCCTAGGGGTACAAAATTTTTAGGTTAGACGGGAAAGCCGGCAACAACAGTCAAAATGGAAATACGATTAGTGAGGAAGTACTAGAATACTCATTGTATTATATCCATGTTGTGTAGAGTTTAAATATGTCACATATGCTATACACAAAGCCACCCACCTCCAAATCAGACTGTCTCTTTCAAGAGCTGAAGATCAAGTAAATACCACTCCTACTCATGACGCCCAAATTTCTTAATTCCAAAGTAATTGCAGTTTTTCACAGTGGTCCAGTGTTGCATCGATTTTGCAACCAGTGTAACTTGAAAATAAATTACTCAGAGGCTGTTATTTGATTCCTAAATGCAATGTAGGCTGGTCATTGGCCTCAGCTTCTTTGTTTCCCAGCCTCATTTTTGAGCAGCTAGGCTAATTTATTGCCCTTTTCATTACTGACAATCCTTGTGTCTTTATGGATAAATTAGATTTATAGTTCTACTCAAAAGTTCCATGCCATACTTACACTGTTTGTCTCCTCCCCTTTACTTTTTTTTTTTTTTGAAACTGTAACATATTGTTTTGGTGAGTCCATGCAGCTTACCCTTTCTCACCAGCTAAGCTAATGATGGGCATGCTTAAAACTCACCAAGAGGGGTTAAAATATCATGTTTTCCCCCAATAGCTTAAAAACAATTTTCCTGAGAGCCCATGACTGACACTAGTAAATGTCTAGGTCAGTATTAGCAGTGGAGATACCTTACAAGCGGGTCTAAAACATAAAATATAAGTAAAATTATATCATTAAACTTCTTTCATGTAGTTGCCATGTCCTTTGGGGGACATCTGACATAAAAGTAATAGGGATCCACTAGGCTTACAGAATCTCAGGAGATGTTATTGGCCTCCCAGTGTCTGGAACACTTTGGGGAAAGACCAGGGCTCACCTTATGCCAGGATTAATGAAAAAAGAATACACAACAATTATATAGAGAAGATTGTTGCTGGGCATGGTGGCTCATGACTGTAAGCCCAGCACTGGGAAACTGAGGCAGGGGAATTGCTTGAGTCCAGGAATTTGAGACCAGTCTGGGCCACATGGCAAAACCCCATCTCTACAAAAAATACAAAAATTAGCTGGATGTGGGGACATGCATCTGTAGTCCCAGCTACTCGGGGTGCTGGGGTGGGAG